>NW_027464614.1:0-300000 GCF_043290135.1 Rhipicephalus microplus | reverse complement strand
CCGAGGAGTACGTCTTTTAACACTCAAACTGCAAGCTATTTCATCCACCGCTTACCGCTGGTGACGGGCATTGAGGGCGGGAGGACTATCGTATTCTCAGCATTACCAGCAAAATGGCACAATGAGTGCGCTTAGCCACATCGCCACAACGCGGCGGAGCGTGCTCTGCTCTTCCACGTGCACTTTGCCCTATGGAGAGCAGGGCGTCACGCTCACCCACGCGCCCTTAACTCACGATAGGGATTATCGTATGTCTTGGCTGGCGTTCAGCCTTCACCAGAACGTTTCTGTTGTAGTTACCAGGAGCACAAAGGTCACTGAAAACGTGGCACAGTCTCCGTTTGCGAAGAGAGTATTGTTTTCAGACACAGCGAAGCAACATTTGAGACGCTGATTTGCGTCAATCTATGCTTGAGAGTAGGTTTCGTGCCTGATTTGTGCGTGAAAAACGCGGGACACGTCTCGATGTGCCGGTAAATCTGCTGGTGACCTTTCAACTTGTTGCTATTGCATTAATTGCTTTGCTTTTGCAGCAAAGCTGTGACTTCTTTTTAAAAATGCGCCAAAAATATTTGCATTTCGATAACTTAGCAGAATATAGCATCCATAAGTATCTGCTCAAACGGACAACGTGAAAGGAAATACAGAATATTATAACACTATTTGGGGCTTTGCGTGACAAACCACGTAATGATTGTGAGGCACTCCTTCAGTGGAGCGCAACGTGCATGGACATCGCACGCCACCACAAGTGATGCGGTTGGCATTCAGGACCTCTTCGCCTTCAACGAGGCATCATATCCGAGTTTCTGAAGTGTCTAGGTGGCACATAATATGCGACTGCAAAAAAAGGGTAGAGCCATCGCGAAGAAAAAAAAAACAGTGCAGGGCAGGCTGCACATGTTCTCAGCGACTCTGATACTCCCTGTGGGCATTATAGTGAACCACCCTGTGCGCCCCCTATAAACGAAGAAACTTGCGAATAGTTCGCATCAGGTTTTGGTATCAGATAGCGTACGAGTTCGTGCACCAACTTTTCAATCAGAAGATAAGTCTCACAGGTTACTCTCCTGTTCTTATAAGAAATGATAAAATCTAGATGATTCCCACTACTCGTGCTCAAAAACAATGCACTGTTACATTATTCCACCATATTAGTGACCACTATGTTTGTTTGTTTGTTTGTTTGTTTGTCCCTTTTATCATGGCACAACCCACTATGGGGGATGGCCATGAAACGAACGGTGTCTTGCTATTTAAAACGAAATGTTTATAACTTCGAAATGTTAGGTTTTAATGAATATGCTTTATTTTGATAATTTTAACAACGAACTTAGCAATCTATTCTTCTCGTCTCCCAAAGGAAATCACAACCGGCTTCGGACACGCTCCTGTGGCTAAAACCCAGCACGGTAGCTCCAAAGGAAAGAAGAACCGGAAGGGATAGATTTAATTTCAACTTTCGAAGCGGTTCGTATAGAAGTCTTTTCCCCTGATTGGTGAATAATGTGCACGTTAGAAAGAAATGGTCAAAAGATTCACACTCATTGCAATGGAGGCATAAAGGTGACCGTACCAGACCAGACCTGTGTAGGTGAAAATTCAGCGGGGGGACTCGGCATCGTATTTTGGTAACTGCAATTTAGTCCTTCTGCAGGAACACCATCGATGCTGCCAACGATAATTGAGGTGAGAGTACTCTGAAACTGTCACGCAGACTTTGTGAAGTTGTTCGATACGGCAAATTTTTCAAAACGCGCTGCAGTTACAAACTCCAACGTCGGCGAAATAGACATTATCGGACCATTACATTATAAAAGTGCGAGTGCATCCGCCTGTTGATTTAGAGGTGTACCTTTGTGCCCTGGTGCTCATACCACGCAAATAATACGTATATGTCTTGCAATAAAGGAATCAAATATTTCTAAAGAAATTGAAAAATTTGGTGCTATTAAAGACGAACGGACGGGTAGGCTGTTTGTCAGAATGACGGCTTCTGATATTGATAGCGGTAAGTTCCATGGAGCTAATATATTGGCAAATAATCCCGAATGACAAATAGAAGTAAATTCAGGTAATATAAATAAAAACAACCAATCTAAACGTAATGATGCAATTTCCATCCCTGTCTTTTCTTCACAAAGTGAAGCGTCAGTTGCTATCACTGCAGCCGTTTCTAATCTAGATAAACGGTCCTCCAAAATGCAATTTAAGAATCTACTGGGTAAATGTTTGCCATTCTTGGGAAATATGTCGTCAAATTCTATTTGACTTGTTTGTACAGATCTGCTTATGATTAGTACCTCACGGAGCTGCACTTGTAATGCTTCCAATCGTGCCTGTGCAAAAATGATTTGGGAACACCGTAATCTTGGCCACAGATGGCCGAAAAATTCCATAGGATGATTCAGAAAAATATATATGCAATCTCCTCAATGGCGATGCATAGATCTTTAGAAATGTACGCACGGTTAAGATGTTAAACTGAGTACGAAGAGAAGTCAGGTGTGCTTCTTTGTATAAAATAGCATTTTATACAAATTTCGGAAGTTCAAGACATAATCGTAATGATTCGCGTTCTAAAAGAACCAGTGGTCGTAGTTTGTATGCAGGTGCACCAGAAAACAAGACGCAGCCGAACCCTAATATCGGGCGAATATACATGCAGTAAATCGTGATGAGAACATCACGGCATAAACCTGAACGTTTGTTGCTGAGTCTACGAAGTACCCCAGCGCACGTGTTTCTTTGGCAGCCATGTTTTCTATATGTGTACTCCAATTAAGTTTTTCAGTATAAGTGATTCCGAAATACTTCACATGTTCTACCTTCGGGATAACGTCTTGCCGGTAATGCAGAGCGATATGGCCCGGAACACTCAGAAAAACTACCATCGCACTTTCTTGGACATTCAGTGATAAATTTATTTGTTATTTCTGCTGTCTTATACCTTCTTTCTTTTCAAAGCGATCAAGAAAAAAACCTAGGGTGGCATTCACAGAGACGCTTACAAATTGCCAACAAGTTTTACTATTAATTGCACCCTGGGGTACGATTGCCTCACATTTTTTCTTATTTTCAGACTGTCTTGTTCACCTGGATGCTGCCAAATTCAAGGTCGCCTCACCAAATCAGTTTTGAAAGTTCTCTTGACTGATCCGGTTGCCCGTGCTACGAAAGCAGCACGCGGTGAAATGAGTGACTCCTGAGCAGGATTGTCGCGACTATTATTACCGTATAGGAAGACGATCGATATCTGTGTAACAAAAACATCTCAGAGAGGGCAGCAAATCGCTCTTAACCTACCTTTCTCGGTGCCCGTGCCATTGCGAGGAGTTATCGCCGTACATGTGGCACGTCCAGGCACTACGGACAGAAAGCATACTTGCATCAGTTCTTCTTCCCCGCCTGATATGCAAGCCATGCACGCTATGATGTGTGTCATGGTTAGCAAAAGTGACCATCTCAGGCAAAACGTGCGGAGTGAGTAGTAAAAAATCCTGGTGATTACTTGACTTCTCTATTAACATGAATTAGGTACGGTAACTTGCAAAGTACACATGCCTAATATACTGTTTATCATCAAAATTCTCCAGTCGCAATAAAAGAATCAATTTTAATACGTGTGAGCAGAGCTCGCCAAACCGAAACATCGAAGCAGCATGAAGACGTTCAAATCACATCTGTTAGCGTGTACATGCCTGCGAAATTAAATAAAGAAGCTTTCCATCTGACACAATGAGGCAGGGGCATAGCCAAAAAAGTTTCCAGGAGGGGGGGGGGGAGGTCACATTGAGCCGACTTGGAGGGGGACGCATCAGCTTTCCACTGTGACGTGACTATCGGTGGTATCGTTTGAGCAGACTGTGCACATGCTGCCAAAGTTATGAGACCCCACCCCTCCCATCTACATGCGTATGAATCTGGATTGTGAAGAGGGTAAGTAAACGTAAAGTAATAGCCATGAAATACAGCAATCGACCGATACAGTGGCCGTTTGAAGCAACGGTTTCTCGTCGCACCATTGAATGAACTATAGGTTTTCCCGCTCACTTTAATCCAAGTGCCAGCCTAAATAATCTGCACGCCATTGAAATAATCTGAGCGCTGAGCTATTTATTCCATGTGCCAAACATCCAAGCGCCAACATATTTAATCCAAGCGCCAACTCACTCAGGCCGCGTGCCATTGAGTATAATCCAAGTGCCACCGTGTTTAATCCAATTGCCAATGACTTTAGTTCAGGTGCCAGTCAGTTTAATCCACGCACAAAAACCAGATTACGGGGCGTAAAAACGGCAGTGCGATTGAAATGCAGTTCCTACAGTATAAAAGACAATAGTCGGAAGGTAGAATCAATCATTATTATTTGTATTCGCCGATAGTATCCTTGTAAAAAATTACTGCCATTGTTCGGTTAAGCCATGTTTGGAGTGCTTATACTTTGCTATGCGCAAGTTTGTATAATGAGTGCTTGGCCCAGGTGAAATGCATTTAATGAAAACAAAAAAAAACGCAGGAACATATTACTGAATTGTTCCCAGTGCAATGAAGTTCAGTATTTGTCACTGAAGCTCTTAATTGGCTTTGGTACACAGTACAACATTACATGACCAGGACAGGTCATGTAATGCGAACGACACACTATGTTTATTGGAGTGCCGTAACGCATACTAAGAGATTAAAAGCATGGTTGCGGGCAGTGATGGGTCAAAAACAGCTACATAATCAAGAAATTAGGAAGCCATCGCGCGGCACGGACTGTGAATTAGAGATAATTTCAGTATGTTTTTTCCTGTAGTGAACATAAAACGTAAACTGATCATCTTGATGTGGCAACAGAAGTTTTATTTTACATTAATGTATGCGCTTATTATTTTATTTTAACAAAGTTAAATGTCCAATGATACGAACAGTACTGATTGTTCGTTTAGCTTGTTAGTTTTGTGACGTACTTGACGAATGCGATGAAACTGTGTTGATATTAACACGCAACTAACCTTGGGCCTAGCTTTCTTTTTTTGTGTACGTGTTTTTTTTGCGTGGCATTATGCCTCTCATCACACATTGGAAGCTTGCGGATTCAGTGCAATCACTAAATTATTTGTTCTGTTCCCCTCTCTATCTCTACACACATACATACACACACACACACACACACACACACACACACACACACACACATATATATATATATATATATATATATATATATATATATATATATATATATATATATATATATATATATATATATACATACATATATATTTATTATATATATATATATATATGTGTGTGTGTGTGTGTGTGTACACATACATACATATACATATACAAGAAAACAATAGTGATTACTACTAATTATTCAAGAAATGCAACATAGGCACAGGTTAGTGTATTTATTAAAACAGAACTGTCTCATAGGGCTCGGAGACGGATGTTCACAAGTTATCTTCACGCAAAGCGGCAGGCACGAAAGAGAAATTGTGCCGATCAAAGGCCGCGCAGTCCACGCGCTGCATTTGTTGCATGGAGTGGCGAGCCGCATCCAGCAGCAAAGAACGCCTGTGCGCCTTTTTCGTGATGCCTTGCGGTGTCAGTAAAACTAAATTACGACGTTCGCTCAAGTAGGCCTTCACGTGTGACTCGAATTTCGAGAAGGCTTCTTCTATTGGGTTAAAGAAGGGACTGTACGCTGGCAGGCGCCTAATATAGTGCATGGAATTAGCCAAAGCCGCCTGTTCTGCTCGAGCGTTAGCAAGTGCATTATCAAAAAGGAATACAGCTTCGGTATTTGGCTCAACACGTTTTACGCGGGCCGAAACATCACTGAGGAAGTCATTAAAAACAACCCAATGAACTTTGTCCACCACAGTCCAGTGAATAACTCCATTTGCGGACATGCATGCTATAATGTTCAAGTTCCATCCCTTTGTCATAGTGGTCATGTGCACAGCTGGTTGTTCTTTAGCTGCCCTGCCGAAGTTCCTGAAACACCAAATATTGAACTTATTCTCATCCAAATAGAAGCGGAAAACACGGGGTTCATCAGACTGCAGCGATTGGGCGTAGAGTATGCGGCTGTGCTTGATATCGTCACGGTTGCGATCTGTGGGCCTCTGCGTCACTAACTTCATCGAGTAGTAGTGGGCATCCAGCAAGCGGTCGACTGTGCTTGCACGGATTGTTACTCCTGGCATTTCTTTCTCCTGGGCATCCTTTATTTGCTTCAATGTAAATGTACAGTTTTCGTCGACAATTCGTCTCAAAGTACTCACGACGTCATCTCCAAACTTCCTTTTTGAACCCCCACCATGCTTTGATGTTTCTCTGTCGGTAGCGGCAATCGATCTTGCTGTTTTAATGTTTATGCCTAGAGTGTCGGCCAGTTGCTTCAAGTCACCGCCACGCCTGTAAACGTCCACAATCCTAGCCCTGTCGATCACCGATACTCTGCTGTTTTTTCGACGAGGTTCGTCGGGGTTCTTAAAGTGTGGTCCTCGTTTTCGTCCAGCCATGACTTCAAGCAAAGCTCTCTCTTCGTCTGCAAATGTTTCCCGTATGAAAACACACTTTTCAAGTAAACACGCTTCGGTGACACTAAGCGTCGTCTGTTACATGAAAACCGGAGTATCTACTTTGATGCTTTTATAACAACTTATTTCCACATGAACCCGAATAAATGCAAGTTTGGTATTTTTAAGCGGTTATTTCTGATTTCAAGAACGAATGAATATCATCTGTCGGTCACTGTTCTCCCTGGGCTGAGCAGACGACTGCGGTAGCCTCAGCGCATAAGTAGCCAAATGCCGTCTGCTCAGCAGACGACACGAATCTATGCATATGCGATGGTGTAGATGGTTAACCAGAATGAAGCAGTAGCAATGCAATAAAGACTAACATGTACTCTATGAGAAAATGCATTTCAGTACCCATAAATGCAATTACTACTGACAGTTTTTTTTATTTTGAAGCTATGACACCAAAATGTTAAGGGGAAGTCGCACTGCGCACTTCATTTCATAAGCGCTACCATGTATAGCCGAGGGAAACGTTCTTGCTGCGACGCCATGTTTACCTTATTCTGACATTTACACTATATATAGTGACTAACTGTGTGTTTCTAGTGCATGGATCAAACTGACTGGCCTTCTTTTAGTCTTCTAAAACGCGTCATTGCAACAACCTGCCCGATCGGATAAGACATCGTTATTCGTTAATCTCGTAGATGGCGTAGTCCTCGCTGAGGCGAAGTGCGTTTCACAAGTCAAAGACGACTCCGCTTACCACATGACATAAAGTGTATGCGCAGCATATTTTACATGCTGCGTATATCTTTCTGCGTATACCGTAAATTACATTTCGGTGTTGCTTACTTTGCTGAGTGAATTTCTTACTGCCGATGTTTGTGACTGTATGCTTAAGAGAGCGATTTTTATATTGAGCTCAGTCAAGAAGCCCTGACGCAGTGATAGCTTTTAGTCAACGTTTTTAACTTTACTGCACGCATGCAAGCCAGCTTGCAATAAGTAACTATTTGTGTAAGTTATACTGTTCGTTAGCTCCACGAATTCGCACGCGGTATTTTGGCAGCAGACTATCTCGAAAACCCTCGTTGACATTGCAATTGCACCGTGACTATTGATAGCGATGAGCTATTCCCATCGTAGGGGTTTAATCGTGTAATCTACAAGGGCAAGGTAATTATTGTTGAGAAATGCTCACTTGGTCTCAATTGAAAATTCACCTGGGACCAGGCTATACTTAATCACATAGAAATAGCTTGTTCGCTGCGTGCATGTGCTACAAAACGTGAATATGCGGGAAAACGCGTAACCTCTCTTTTTTTTTGTCGATTTCGTCGCCCTGCTCTCTGAAACATTGGCGTTGCGGCAAGGGGTTCTCCGTTCTTTGCAAGCACGCAGCCGTCATTTCTATTCACGTAAACCGATCTAGACCTGTAGTGAATATTTTACCGCGCCGCATAAATATGGCTTCTATACACTGTTCTAACTAGTAGATGCAATCATGTTTACAGCACTTAGGCCGGTGAAAACAGGAGCAGCCTCGTATTACGCTCACGATCAAGTGCAAGATCTCGAGTAATCGGTTCTCTAGAGATCATGGAATGAACTAAGGTCTTATTCAGCGCATAGTGCACCGTAATCAATTTCTCAGAACGCGATGATTCCGACAAGCACTGCCAGCGCATGCAACACGAGTTTACTTACGCTGTACTTTACACCATTCTTGCCTATCGGTTGTGTGTTTAGAGCATTCTGGTGCGAATCGCTAAAATTTCCCTATAGGCATCAACTACTCCGCATTGATTCACGTTTCTGGTATGGGATTACAATACAACAGAAACTACCCACCTTCCGCGGGGGCGCAATCACAAACGCAAGACGCTTCGCGCGCAGAGTAAGATACTGGGCGAGCGCGACCTTACGGACTACTGATGGTAAGCGGAGGAATTGTATACCCGTGAGTCTATTTTTCCGCCAGGGGAGAAAAGAGCGCTAGTGTGTAGGAAAGAACTTTACCAGCCGACTTGCACCGTCACTAAAGACTTCTCGTTTCTCGCATTCAGTGTCACTGCTCGAACTCTGCAGAGCGCGTTGCTTCCTTGCATTGTGAACTTACTCCCTTGAAATACGCTACCCATATTTATTGGTGGGTATTCCTGCTTGAAATACGCTGCCGACACGTATTGCTGAAAATCACTTTCACACCATAGCAGAGTGATTCCGTTCTCTTCCATTGCCTGCTTTTTGCTTTTTGGTGCCACGTTTCAATTGCAGACGTGGTGCGTGGATACGAAAGGTGTCAACAGCGATGCGAAAACTTCAGTCTGCATGTAACTGTTCTCGGAAATTTGGGGTAACATTTGTGCCATATAAGAGGACATGTAATGCACAGGATAATCTTAGAGTCAATCCAAAAGATAATCAACAGCATTCCGCTATGTCAAGTACCTGTTTTCTGCGTGAAATATTGCTTGCACAGAGCTTCTTTCTTTTCTTGTAAAAATTATTGTTGCTATGTATATTGTTCTTTTTTTTTACCTGATAGCATGTCCATTGGTGTTTCTTCGTTCTGTACATTTCTCGCTGTGCGTTAAGTCGCCAGTAGCAGAAATCGCTTGGTGTGCCCCTTCTAGTCATGTCGATGCAAATGGATTGATTGATTGATTGATATGTGGGGTTTAACATCCCAAAACCACCACATAATTATGAGAGACACCATGGTGGAAGGCTCCGAAAATTTCGACCACCTGGGGTTCTTTAACGAGCACCCAAATCTGAGAACACGGGCCGACAACATTTTCGCCTCCATCGGAAATGCAGCCGCCCCAGCGAGAATTTGATCCTGCGACCTGCGGGTCAGCAGCCGAGTACCTTATTCACTAGACAATCTAAAGGGATGGACAGGTGAAACGAATCAATATATATATATATATACATATATATATATATATATATATATATATATATATATATATATATATATATATATATATATACATATATCAAACGTCTTTCAAGGTGAGAGGGACGCGGCAGCAAGGAAGTTTGGAAGCTCATGTCAGTATAACTCATCCCCTGATGAAGGGAGGACCCCTCCCGAAACAGTTGACAACGCTCCCGTTGTGCCATATCCCATACCTATATATATATATATATATATATATATATATATATATATATATATATATATATATATATATATATATATAGGCATGGTGGTTGAGTGGCCGTAGCGTTGCATGTAGTCAAGTAGACCCTCCGTGAGTGGTCACAAGGTGGTTTATTTCGACATTTCGGCCTAGAGTCTGGCCTTCATCAGGATTGAAGGTAGAGTTTGTTGGTGCTCAGCTTTGTACAATCTCAAATCAGAGGAAAAGAGGGAAAAAAGACAGAAAAAAAAGAAAAAAAGAAGAAAAGTAAAAGAAGAGGAGAAAGAAAAAAGAGAGAAAAAATATAAGGTGGACTCCCCCCGGGCGCCCCCCTTCCACTCTTCCTTCCACATCTCCTCTATCTCTCTCCCTTTTCACCCTTTCACCTTTCTGGTGTCAGCGGTCTGTGTATGCTTCCTTTCAATAACGCATTCTTCCCGACCAGACGGTGCCTCCTGGCTCTGGTTGTTCGGTGTGGGGCAAAAAGAGTGAGTGAGTGAGTGAGTGAGTGAGAAAGGAAAGGCCGGGAGGTTAACCAGATATTGGCATCTGGTTTGCTACCCAGCGCTGGGGGTGGGGAAGTAGGGGCAAGAAAGAGGGGTTAGAGAGAGGGAAAAAAAACGCACGCGCACTCATAAAAAAAAACGAAAACACACACTGGAAGGGCGTCCTAGCTACAACCGTTCATTAAGGCCGGTCGATCGCAAAAAATGTAGTAGCGCTTTCAGGGCCCTCTTCTGTGAAGTCGCATCCTGACGATACTGCAGAATTTCCTGCTCCGACAGAGGCTGATCACCTAATTTGTTAAGTTCCCTGCGAAGGCATAGTCGCCACCTACTATACGCTAGGCACTCACAAAGAACATGTTGAATGGTTTCCTCCTTGCCACAGTGGCCACAGGCTGCGGTGTCGGCCATCCCAATGCGGAAAGCGTAGGCGTTGGTAAATACAACGCCCAACCACAGCCTACATAACAGGGTCTGGTCTGCTCGGCGAAGCCTCGACGGGACATGAAGACTTAGCGTAGGGTCAAGCGAGTACAGTCGGGCATGCTTGAAGTGCGGCTGATTCCATTGCGATGTGGTTTGCCGGCGAGCAAGTCTGCGGAGCTCTCGTGCAGCATCCGTCCTAGAAAGTGGTAGACGCAGTTTATGATTTTCTGTGTGGGCTGAGCGGGCAGCTTGATCGGCCCGTTCATTGCCGATGATTCCGCAGTGACTGGGCAACCACTGAAATGTAATTTGGTGCCCTTTCTCAGTCAGGTGGTGTATAATCTCTGCTATCTCTAGTACCAGCTGCTCGTGTGGTCCACGGCGTGAGGCTGATAGTAGAGAATGCAGTGCCGCCTTCGAGTCGCAGAATATAGTCCACTTGCGCGTAGGCTGATCAACTACAAATTGCAACGCGGCACGAAGTGCTGCCAATTCTGCTGCCGTTGATGTTGTTGCGTGAGATGTCTTGAATTTAATTGTTGTGGCCAACCTTGGTATCACTACTGCTCCTGTAGAGCTGTCCGGCTGAACCGATCCGTCAGTGTAGATATGTGTGGAGTCTTGATATTTCTCATACAAGAGAAGTAGTGTGAGCTGTTTAAGAGCCGGTGACGACAAATTGGCCTTTTTCTCGACGCCAGGTATGTTAATATTAATTATTGGTTGAGCGAGGCACCATGGCGGAGTCACAGGTCTAGCGGCAGGAGAGAACGAAGTTGGGATCGACTCACCATGTGCGGTCACTGTTTTGCAGTAAGATGTGCATGGTCGGACCACTGGTAGAGAGGCTAGGTGATGTCGAGGGGTTCGAGCAAGGTGTCGTATATGTGTCCTCAGCACTTCCACATTAATGTGGGTCTTGATGAGGTTGTCCCTTGTGATGGCGATAGTCGCCGCTGTTGATGCACTTTGGGGCAAGCCTAAACATATCCGGAGTGCTTGAGCCTGGACACTTTGAAGCATTCGTATGCTTGTTTTACTTGCGTTGGTTAACACAGGTAGCCTGTACCGAAGGAATCCAAGGAAAAGAAACCTGTATAGTCGCAACATAGCAGTTGTGGACATTCCCCAGTTCTTTCCAGCGAAGAACTTGAACAAATGACAGATGCCTGTCAATCGCCTTTTCATGTATGATACATGTGAGGTCCATGAGAGGTCTCTGTCAATTATAACACCTAGGAACTTGTATGATCTGAGGTGACGTATTCTTTCGTTGTTTATCAGAACGCTGTAGTTATGCATTGGTTTGCGCGTAAACGCCACTAGTGCACATTTCTCAGAGGAAATTTCCAGACCTCGTTGACGGAGGTAAATAGCAACTTGAGTGGCAGCTCTTTGAATTCGCGCTCGCAGCTGCAGACGTGTTACTGCAGACGTCCAAACGCAGATGTCGTCCGCGTACATTGACAATCTGACAGTACTTGGCAGATGCTCATTTAGAGCTATTAGCGTCAGGTTGAATAGTACAGGGCTAAGTATGCCACCCTGGGGAACACCACGGTGGCTGTAGTGTAGCGAAGTGTCACCATCCTCGGTTCTCACGAAAAAGGATCGCTCAGAGAGATAGCTGCGTATCCACTGAAACATCCGACCACCCACTCCTACCTCCTTGAGAGCGGTGAGGACAGCTTCATGTGTGACGTTATCGTACGCCCCTTTAACATCAAGAAATAAAGAAGCGCAGAGACGCTTACGGCCTTTTTCGTGCTGCACGTAGGTGACCAGGTCTATGACGCTATCAATTGATGACCGGCCACGGCGAAATCCCGTCATAGCGTCCGGGTAGATGTTGTGATGCTCCAGGAACCATTCTAGCCGTCCAAGTACCATCCTCTCCATCACTTTGCCCAAGCAACTAGCCAGTGCAATCGGGCGGTATGATGTGAGCACCAATGGTGACTTGCCAGGCTTCAGTAATGGAATCAAACGGCTGGTCTTCCAGTTAACTGGGAGGGTGCCCTCTCGCCACGAGTCGTTGTATATCTCGAGGAGGGCACTCCTCGCACACTCACCAAGGTGACACAGTGCTCTGTATGATATTCCATCATGCCCGGGTGCTGATGTCCGTCTACACAAAGCCAGTGCTGCTTGAAGCTCATGAATAGAAAAAAATTGGTCCATGGGGTGATCGTGTGATGTCGTGCCACCGCGTGAGAGCGTTGAGATGTTGGGATCTGCGAGTTGACCAGATAAGTTGGCACAGAACTCTTCTGCCACGTCGACCTCCGATCTCTGTTGAGAGAGGGCTAGAGCCTTGAATGGAGACCGCTGAATGGGAGATGTCCGGAGCCCTCTTATTGTCCTCCACAAGTGTGATAAAGGCTTGCGAGGATCTAACGAAGCGCAGAAGGCTGCCCAACGTTGTGACTCTAGCTTGTCTATGCGGCGTTGTATCTTTTTCTGAAGACGTCTAGCGTTTCGTAAATCGTCGATTGCTTTCGTGCGTCGGTACCTTCGTTCCGCACGCCGTCGGAGAGCCCGAAGTCGTTCTAATTCCACATCAAATTCGGTTACTCTCGAAGAGCATGTGAGGGTGCACACTGTGTCTTGCACTGTGGACTTGATCACCTCTTCTAAGTCAAATGAGATGTTCTCTTGACAGCGTTCTTCCATGAGAGATTCAAACTTGGTCCAGTCTACTCTTTGGATAGTTTCGCGTACCTTGCAAGGTGATAATCCTCTGATCTTGACATATGTGGGAATGTGGTCGCTCCCATGTGTTTCTATGTCCGCAAACCATCCGGCACATCTGACAAGACCTCGAGAAACAAAAGTCAAGTCAAGGCAACTGCTGTATCCAGGGCCACGTAAAAATGTTGGGCTGCCATCATTTAACAAGCACAGCTCGTTGTCTGAAGCAAACGTTATCAGACTTCTACCCTTTGCGCTGATCTTCGGGCTCCCCCATAGCGTATGGTGGGCGTTGAAGTCTCCGATGATCACCCATGGGCCAGGAGTGGATGATAGGATGTGTCCTAGTCTTCTGTGGTCAAATCTACTTGATGGCGACAGGTATGCACCGACAACAGTGACAGTAAGACCCCTTTTCTTCACTGTTAAGCATATATATTGGTTATCGTTGTCAGGTGGTACAGGCCGAATAATGTAGGTCAGGTCACGTCGAATAAACAGCAGGACCTTGCTGTTTCCACTATAACAAGCCGACATAAAGGATTCGTATCCGGAGAGTCTAATAGCGCTCGATAAATTTGGCTCGCAGATGACGATGATGGGAAACATATTAGTGAAAACGAACCAACGGAAATCTGCAATGCGTGATTTCAGTCCCCGTGCATTCCACTGAAAAATTGTTGCTTTTTTGACCTCTTCCCTGAAAGACAGTGGCTGGTGGGCCATTATCTACTCAATAGCCGCCAGTACTGGACTCAGAGCGTCCAGTACTTGAAGTGCACTTTTGGCTGACGTTGTGCGCATGTTGTTTAACACAGTGCGAATGGCATTAATTATGGGTCGTAGAAGAGCAACCACTTGCTTATCCAAGTTCCGCTGCTCCTCTGTTGTCGCAGCTTGCTCTGATGAATGCGGCTTCTGATGTGGTTCTTCCACAAGTTGCGTGCGCGTAAGTGGCGGCCAATATTCAGTAGAGAGAGATCTACTTGTTATCTGTTTTCCATCGTCTGCGTTCGCCGCGGTGTACCCTGTAGTGGGCGCCGTTCCCAGATGCGTTGGCTTACTTCTTGTAGTTGACTGCGTTCTTCGCGAAGATCTTCGACGGTGACGTCGTCGTCTTCGCCGGACTTTTTCCGCGGCCTCTTTGTGGGTAGAGCTGTCTCGCACCATTTGTCTAAGAATAGTAAACTCCTTCTTTATGCGTGGACAGTCTTTGGAAGATGCACTGTGGGCACCTTGACAATTAGGGCACTTTAGTATGGTTGCGCTGCATTTGTCCTCGGTATGTGGTTCTGAGCATCGGGGGCACACTTCGGAGTTCCTGCACGCTCCCTGCACATGGCCGATCTTCTGGCACTTATGACATCGCATAGGTTTTGGAATAAATGGTCGGACCTGGTGACGAAAGTGGCCAACCTTCACATGGGAGGGGAGACAGTCCCCTTTGAACGTAATTCTCACACAATGTGTGTTACCAAGGCGACTGACATTCACAATGACGTTATCTTCATTTGCCGGTTTTATTAGCACTGAAAGATCCAATTCTGGAATTTCAGTGGCGATGTCATAAATTACTCCGGTTGACGTGGTGCTATCAGCTGGTATTATAGACTTGACATTGATGTTACCCAGTTGCGTTACTTTCTGAAGCGCGTTTAGCGCACGTGGGTTCAGCACATCGATTGCCAAGATGTTCTTTCTTGCGTTTAGACGTATTTCTTTGATCTGATTTGGCGTAATATTCTCGAGATACACAGAGAGCGCTTGCCTGTTCAGCCCGCGTAGACTGTCGGTAGCCTTCAGTGGCACAAACAGGATAGAGTGAGGCCATCGCTGAGGGGCAGTTTTCACGGTAGTCGTGCTTGATGCCGAAGATGCATTGACGATCCGTCGTTTAGCCTTGCGGTACAGGACGGGTTGGAAGCCGTCGTCCGAGGACTCGTCGCTTGATGCGGAGTATAGCTCAGTGTCCTCACTCTCACTGGACGCGTTTCCTCGCTTCCTCGAAGCAGTCCCAGCGGTCGAACCGGACTCGGACGGTGTCCCGTGAGGTTGAACATCCATCACCACGATATATGGGGCGATAGACCCCACAACTGCGGCGAAAAAACCAGAAAAGCACAAAGACGAGCAAGATGTGTTCCGTAAACGAATCACTTCGTCTTCTTCTTCGAGGTTTTTTAGAAAGTTTAGGCCTCTAACTATTCAGTGCCCCGTCGACATTTCGTCGTAGAAAGAGGTGTGCCGCGTATTGCGGCAGAGGCTGGTAAGCGAGCGCAATGCGAATTCCTTGCTCGCTTCTGAATTACGCGTGCAATAGGCGACTCCCGACTGTGCAGAGGATTGTTGTTGGGCAAGTCATGTTTGGCACAATTGATTGGGTGGTAAAGTAAAAACAGAAAACAGACGACAGCTGTACTTAGGAAGAGTAGTTACACTTGGAATTGTTATGAGTTGTCCAGTGCCCTTCGCATCGGCAGAGCCGTGAACTCAGTTACTATTTTTATTATTGCCGTTATTCTTTTCTAATGCTTTAATTTCTGCAAGTGTACCAGGATTCTCATTTATTCCTCTATCGAGGGTGTTAAATCGGTGGATAAGGTATGACTCTTGTTGTTCACGTTCTCGGTTTGATTTAAATCCCGTCTCTAAGAGGTTACTGTTAGTTTGTCGAATGCATGGTCGGGAAGATTAAGATGTTTTGATAGGGGTAAATTTGGAGCTGATTTCTCATGGGCTCTGTGATTATTGAAGCTAATCCTAAATGGTGTTTCTGTTTGTCCAATGTACTGCATACTACACACGTTGCATTCGAGCAGGCATACCACATTAGAGGAATCGCATGTTAGGTTTCCTCGTATGTTAATGGAAAACGTGGATTGTGTGTTGGTTGCTTTGTGTGTTTCTCGCACCACCTTACATACAAGGCATTGTGACTTTAAACAAGTTTGGCATGAATTATTGAGGGGTAAGGTATTGGTTTGAGAGCGGACAAGTGTGTCTTTGAGGTTGCGTGGTCGTCGGTAAACGACACCTGGAGCGGATGGGAATGCACGTTTCAGACGTTCACTTTGTTCCAGAATCTTGTAATGTCGTTTAAGTATTTTGTTTACATTGAGAAAGTTTGTGCTGTAAGTCAAGCAGAGGTTTGTTTGTTGTGGGTCTTCTTGCGGTGGTCGCTTCATAAGTAAGTCATCACGCTGCAGTTTTCGCGCTTTTTAAACAGCGTCATCAATTGTGGGGGTGGGGTATTACATCAACATGTGGGGGGTAGTACCATATCAACATGTGGGGGGGTATTATTGTTTCTCGAGCATAAGTTTTAGCCTCTGTGAGCTCGCGTCAACATCAGCGTCTCTTGAGCAGATTCGCTTAAACCAGTGAGCCTGGCTGTATGAGATACTGTTTTTACAGTTGCGCGAGTGATCGCTTTGGTAATGGAGGTATTGTTGTCGATCCGTTGGTTTGCGATATAGTGTTGTAGAGAGCTTGTCCTCTTCTATCATTCTGGTGACATCAAGAAAATTTACGGTTACTTGCGAGTATGTGTGTGTGAAGTGTATGTTCGGATGTACAGCATTGTAAGTGTCGATAAAGCTGAGAAGTTTGTCCACGCTGTTAGTTCAAATAAGAAAGATGTCGTCTATGTATCTTCTGTATAACAGTGATTTCAAGGAACTTTGTGCAAGAAATTCCGATTCTAGCTTTCCCATAAATATGTTGGCATAATCGGGTGCCATTTTGGTGCCCATAGCGGTTCCGCTGATTTGTCGAAACTACTCTTGATTAAACTTGAATGAATTTAATTCGAGGACCATCCTTGTCAAAGTTGCGATGGTAGAGAAATCTGGGGTGTTAGATTGTCTATGGTTTGTGTACATGTTTTGTAATGTAGCTATGCCGTCATCGAGAGGAATATTTGTATACAATGAAGAGACATCAAGAGTAACCAAGTACGAGTTTTCAGCACACACAGACCTGCAATGTCTCGAAGGAAATGTGTGGTGTCTTTTATGTACGACCCGAGGGTGCATGATATGTGGCTTTTTAGTTTGTCCACGTACCCTGATATGGGTAGAGTTATTGTCTTTTTTTCTTTTTTTCTGTCTTTCTTCCTCTTTCTCACAGATTTGAGATTGTCTAAAGCTGAGCACCAACAAACTGTACCTTCAACCCTGATGAAGGCCAGACTCTAGGCCGAAACGTTGACATTGACCCCGTTGTGACCGCTCACGGAGGATATACTTGATCATATATATATATATATATATATATATATATATTATTTATTTATTGCCGTGTAATATTTTTCATCTTTATGTTCGTTATTCTTCCACTTTTTGCAACAGGGCTTAACAATAAAACTTGCACTCCGTGTACACCTATGAAGAGTCACACTGCAACGGGCTTGAACGTGCCTTATCAGATCCTGAAAGTGTGTCTGGCTAATACCACTGCGACGAACCTCCGGCTAGTGAATAATATTGCAGTGATCGACTCCAGCGGGATATGTTCTGGCGGGCACATCTATCCACAACTGCAGCAATAATTCCGTCGCTGAGCCAACTTCAAAAGCTCGCGGCCGAGATTCAAGACTAAAACTTCACAGAGAGCCAAAGCGTCAACAAACATCGTGACATGTTTTTTTTTGTTTCATATGCAGACAATATTACTGTAAAAGAGCCCAGCAATGATATTGTGATAGGAGCATCACTCAGTTTCGAAATCTTGTCAGCGCGAAGCCACGAAAAAAGAAAGGTGGGTAAGTGGCGGGGACGGGGGATTGGAGATGAGGGGCGTTAAAATACGAGGGAAGGGGGTTCAAACTTCCACCTGGCTTCGCCACTGCAATGAGGAACCAAGCTGTCATATGTATGCTCTCACTCTATGAGGCACGCAGCAGTCCACCCAGAAAACCTTTCCAAATAAATTTGAGTAGCGTTGCAGAAATTTTGCATGTTAGGTGACATGGGTACTCGCATGTATTCAACAATAACGAACGCTACGTAACTTCGTTGAAGAAACCAACAATCAAACAATCGTATAATGACTCACATGCTCATGCGAGGGAGGTCGCGTTGGTCAGGTAGCATGAAGGCAACTTGCCATCACGACGCTCTTTTAAAAGCACCTGCCGTCATCGCTCAAGATGAACGCTGGCTCCGTGGGCGTTACTGCTTTCGGTTTGCATCCGCCAAGGCAACTTCATTTGCGGAAGCCCAGATAAGGGTAGATAGCCGAGAGTGCGTATTGCGATTGGCATAAGAGAATCGCTGGAAGGTGCAACAGTAGACATTTGCCGCATGTTGAAGTTGCCTTCGGGACAGAAGAAAAAGGATTGCGAAACACCTTACTCAGTGATATATCTTTCATCTTACAAGTGTCGCTCTGTTGTGACCGATATTGAGTGTCAAACACGGAGACACTTAATTTGTTAACAGAATCACGCTACTGTTGCCACCGTCACACCACACTTTCATGTGGTATGATTTCATCCTGTCTGGCATGCAGAAGAACTGAGAGGCTCTTTAACTGTTGCAATAGCACTTAATCGCAAAAAATAACGGCACAACGAAAAAGCTTGTTAACTTGCGGGCGTGCTTACTATAGCTCCTTTCGTGCGGTGGCATAAATAGCAAGGTATCGCAACCGCTCGCAAAACACAGAAAAAAACGGTTTGTTCTTTGATGCGAAGTACCGTTTTTAAAAAAGATATTTTGAAGATTGCAATTTGCTTTGTTACTATTCTGTCGCCCGGCCTTGCTGGTATTTTGGCTAACAGAATCGTGTATTTGTGCAACTGAATGATTTATGCTTCGGCGATAGGATATTCGAGCATTTTGATAGCTCGTCGAGCATTTTGATCTGCCTCAGTGTTGTCTTTGACAGTCAATTAGGTTGTGACGCGCTCATTTTCACAAAGCCGCGAGTATTTGTTCGTAATTCTCGCTTGCATCGCATAAAACAGTTATTTTTCCAGTGGGTTTCAGTCTCTTGCTGGTCCGCCCAGCTGGGGTGGTCAAGTGGCTAATGTACTCGGCTGCTCACTAGCAGATCGCGGGATTAAATCCTGGCTGTGGCGGCTGCATTTCTGTTGGAGGCGGAAATGCTAGGGCCCGCGTGCTCAGATTTGGGTGCACGGTAAAGAAGCTCAGGTGGTCAAAATTTCCGGAGCCTTCCACTACGGCGTCTCTCATAATCAAATTGTGCTTTTCAGATGTTAAACTCTACAAATCAATCAATCTTTTGCTGGTCCTATACAGCTTCACGAGATTCATTTGCCGCGCTGGCTCCTCCATTGCGCTTCTCACGCTTCAGTACTCTTACTTGGTGTCATTAGTAGCGAGCAATGCACGCAGTGCAAGAGCTACACCTGCACATTCAAGCTGCGCTCCAGTGCTAAGCACACTTCATTGGCTAAATGGAACAGAATAAATACAAAATAAATACAGAAAGAACAGTTTTCTTCCTCTCTTGAACCGCATGATCTGGCATTACGTCAGTATGAAACATTCTTGTGAAACACGTATTGCATTCGGTTGCTTCATTGTGGGATCTCAATATGAGAGTTTCTGGCTGCAAGTGTACCGCATACTCCTACACGTTGAACTGAAATAGATTTTTTAAATCCAAGCTATTTTAAATGAAGGACCTGGGTGTCGTCAATAGTGGCGCATCTACCAAATATATTAAGGCAAATCTGCTTAAACGTTTCTTCTCTGATATTGTAATTAACGTGTGGTATAACTTCCAATGCGGCAAAATATCAGAAAGAGAGGAGTATACTTCAGAGGCACGAAAGGTGCACAGGTAGTTAAAGAAAGCCGTTTTCGATGAAATACTTGATTCGTCTATGTAAAGTGGGTGCTGTTACATTGTTCTCATGCACTTACAATCATTAGCTGCACTCCTGAACTTATCGAGAATCTACGACTATACAGCTACGTATGCCTTCTCAATCACGAGAAGATAGCCTGAGGAGCATTGTTTCTTCATTGCCATCACGTGTGTCGCATGGCGTTTGTTTCTGTGAGGCCATGATGAGCTTTGCCATCTTTGTTCTCTATAGAGACGGCAATGAATAACTCAGTATGCATGGCACGCGTGTGTCGTATGAGCCATTGCAGGGGAAGTAAACAAAAATACAGTTATATTGGCCTTATCTTGTAGTTGACATCGTTCACAGGCAGTATCAATCAGTACGAGTTGATACGGACAAATGTGTGCAGCTATTGCGAGTAGCACTACATCGCGTCACTAAATGCATGAGTGGAGTCGTGCAACATTAATCTTACTTGCGTTCTGACGTGACAATATCTTGCCAAAAGCGGAAACATATTTATCGTATCGCCCTGCTTGCCTCTCAGATTTGATCATTCTCGAAGTTGTGGCTCCCAGAGCTGCTGATTTCGCACTCTTCCGGGTGCTGCCGAAAATTTGCATTGTGACTGACCTGTGTTTGTGAGTTACGCACTCTGCTATCGGAAATACGAGAAGTTATGATAACGTGCGACTGTTTGTCTCTCACGGGCATATCGTCTCTATTAAAAGGCTACCATTGTGCACATTATATCAGCAGATGAATGAAGATGTTGCTGCATGGTGCCGAAAAGCCGAAAGAGACAAAAATAAGAAACGCGGGCCGATCGATAACTTTATATAAAATCGGTGATATAGTGAGACAAAATGCGGAGCGCGAAGCAGAGTATGTGTTTCAGCAGGGCATGTGTGTCACTCAGACGCGAACTTTCCGTGCAAAAACTAAATCATTTCAAATGTCCCACAAACTGATACTTAATAACGTTGTAAGTAAACTTATCCTCAAACTGTTAAAGTTCTCGGTGTCTATTTTCACGAAAACATGACAGAGAATTCCCATCCTGAGCAGATTAGTCACAAAATTTGTAAATGTCTTAATGTTTTGCGTTGATGCCAGAATATAACACCTTTGGTAGATTGATGGATATGTGTGGTTTAACGTCCCAAAACCACCATAGAATTATGAGAGACGCCTTAGTGAAGGGCTCTAGAAATTTCGACCACCTGGGGTTCTTTAACGTGCACCCAAATCTGAGCACACGGCTCTACAACATTTCCGCCTCCATCCGAAATGCAGCCGCCACAGCCGGAATTTGATCCTGTGACCTGCGGGTCAGCAGCTGAGTACCGTAGCCACTATACCACCGCGGTGGGGCTTAGTACCTTTGAAACAAATAAAAATGTTAGTATACGATGCCATTTTTTTTCATCCCATTTACAATATTATCATAGGTCTGGTCAACAGACTCTAAAGAATCATCAAATGACCCGGTGTTGCTACAAAAAAAAACACCGTATCATGTATTGAATGTGTATTCTATAACGCACATACTGCTTCAGTATTCCCAAATATAGAATTTTTGAAAACTCATACTTACTACAAATAACAGCTTCTCTCAATTAAAAAAAAATATGCAGAGGATGTACCCTTTTACGCACTTTGGCTGCCTCGCAACCTAATCCTGGCAGTCTGGTTACTCGGTATACGGAAATATAACCATTACCTCGCACTAACTATAGACTTCAAACGCTACGTTGCCGTCTTCCAAGTGGGATGAACAAACAGAAATTACCAATGAATAATCTTCGTATATTGTCAAAGACTGATATGGTAAATTCTATGTGCTGATTGTGTTATTCATGAATGTTAGATGATTTCCGTAATGATTACTTAGTTTCAATCGTTCTGATATTTCAATATTTTGTGAATATATTCCTATGCATTTCAGAGTCACTTTATTATTTGCTGTCATGGGTCACATGCGTGTTCTTTTTGATTGTCGCTTTCCGCTGCCTCCAATGTTTTTCGAATTTTGTAGTTTATATTTTTTTGTGAGAAAGAGCCAGTCGAGCTGTTACATGAATTTTTTTATCTTAGCACCAATTCAATTATACCGTATATTTTCACGTAACTGTTACATTGCTGAATGACCTCAAACTCAAATTTATGAAGGAGTTTTTAGAGGAGCTAGAGACTGTTAAACGTCGTAGACGAAGTACGGACGTTGAGCTTGCTCTCGCTATTTTAAGATACCCACTACAGGTACAATACTACATTTTGCATAAACACGTCAGTAGCGGCTCGAAAATTACAGCAATTCAATAACAACTGACTTTTCTGATGTAGTGTCGTGTCGGGTTGTGTGTGGCAACATTTTAAGACGACGATGCATCATCTAACTTGAAACCACACCATCGGTGGATAGCGCCAGTGGCCTCTCGCATCCATCAGCGCCGAGGATGATTGAGGCAAAACATCACTATCATGAGATGACGCTTCCACACGACGCCACAATGCTGTTATAGATCGCCAAATTTGTGGCCTCACATGACGCACCGCATCGTAGCTTGGTCGTATTTCTCACATATCGAAGGCACAAAAATTGCACAATATGGCACTGCGGGCGAGGGCTCAGGACTCTCTATATATCAGACTTTTTTCTTTATGTCGCACGACGTTGTCTTTCTTTTCCCCCGATAGTTAGGCGCCGCAAGCGTGGCAGAGTTACTTGAGATGCACAACTAGTTACATCGTTACTACTACCTTCGAGTGGTTTGTTTTCCAGATCCATCGAGTGACGCGCACATAAGTCGTATTGTGACAGCGAGGTCGCGCTGTTTTCCATAGAACGACTTTAAATTAAATCGGCCGCGTGTCGGTCCAACTGCGACGATTTCCCGCCAGAGTCATGTCTGGCGATTCTGTGTCTCTGACATGCTCCTGAAACGCACCTGACAGTAAATGTGCATCGAAACTCATAAAACAATGTTAAAACATTTAGCAGATGCCACGTACCATGGAATGTGATGTCATGCAAAACATGTGAAGAGAATATGATCGTGGTGGTATTTTTTTCTGAAGTGAAACGTTCCAAACGCCGCTAAAGATCTGTACAAAGATTGTACGCACAGGCATGAATGTTGAGCAGTCACATATGTTCTATATAGTCAGTTGTTTACAGTTGCCCAATGATACCAAGAGCCTCATGGACATTATCAACACGAGAAGCGGTAAGCTGAAATGTAGCACTTGTGCTTACGAGAATGGTACGCCTGAATGATGCTACGTGGACATACTTGAATGAATGGCGCTGGGCTACAATTGACGCTAACCCGATGTGATGCCTGTATCAATGGAGTACATTGGTGATGTTTATAAATTAGATGGGCAGCACCAAAATCACAATGAAAGTGTACCGCATATTAAACATAATCCTTTTCCAAACAAGTTCAGAGAGCTTGCACGGCTCTGCGGTAGAATACTTCTTCATCACGCGGAATTCTTGGGCTAAATTCCTTATGGGACCATAACATATATTTTTCCGTTCATTGAATCAACGCTGTGAGTGTCACTTTCTCTTAATGCTCTCGAATTTGCATTACACATGTCTGTTTTCCCCGCTCCATGGTAGAAATAAAATGTCAAATACCTGTAGTGCATACCAAGCATTACCATTAGAAACACATTGAGCACCATTGTAAAATATTATACACTCCGGGAAACCTCACGCTTTGTAGTTTCACAATGCCGTTTTATAAGAATGTTCCGGTGAGTTTCTGCTCCTCATAAGTAAGATCCGTCTTTGGCAATCGATCTTTAGATAATGGCTTCGAGAAGTAGTTGCGTGCTGAACGAAAATTTGCAATCGACGCACAAGAGTCCGTGATGTGAAAAGCGGCAACAGGCGGCTGCAATCTCCACAACTGTAATCACTCGCAGCATTGTTCTTTTCATTGTTCTACTCTCCGTCACGTTGGTGGGAAGTAGCGCAATGTCGGCAAGCGATAAATGAGACGCCTTGCGCAAGGACGTTTTCCAAAACACCGTGTGTACGCCGTGTTTGAAACTGCGTAACTAAAGCCTGCACTACATGCCCTACATGCATACCTCAAACATTGGCGTCATCAATGCTTCGATAGACAGATGAGTGGGAAGTCTACGAACGCGAATCGCTGGGTGCCCGTGTGACGCACTCCTTCGGGTTTTACATTACTGTGCAGCCATACGTTTTCTTCATAACGTGTTCAATCATGGTACGCCCATGGTATACCTCTCGTAATCTGGCGTGGCAAACGTCATCACTGTCTACTTCCGGTGCCCGTGACTCCGTCCCTCCATCAACTGCGCGCATGTCGGCGAACCGAGGCGGCCGTGCCTGCCCGTGCTTATACGAACTATGCCAGTATGTTCCCTGCGTGGCGCACTCGCCTTCAAAGCGTCGCCAACACAATGAACAACAAAAAGGTTGAAGTGGTTCGTAAGGAAAAGGAAGAAGGCACCTAATTTCTGTCTGCCTATAGGCGACACGGCGCAGTGCCTTATAGAGGTGGGGGGAAGGAGCGGTAAAAAAAATACAAGGAAATAGATGAAGAAATAGAGAGGCAAGCGACGGAAAATAGAAGGAGATAGGAAAGCGGGGATCCGGTGGACGCAGTCCAAGGGCGATGCACCACAATGCGAGAGCTGCACGGCGTCAGGAGACCGCGGAGGGCGAACCAGTCGGCGGGAGCTAAGCTGGCGTCGGAGATCGCGAGGGCACGACCGTCCAGCTTGAAATCCTGCGAGCGAATCAACAAAAAGCAGCGCAGGCTGCTTGCAGACTAGCCGGAAGTGCGTGTCACTTGCTCGACCAATCACAACATATTTGTGGCTAGCAGGAATCAGATGATATTCGTACGGCGCGTCACGCCGAAGCCCAAAAGTTTCGAAGGAATGTAGGAATCGTTCCTTAGAATGTGTGGTCCGCCAGCGGCTTATAGTGCTTCCATGTGTAAAATCGTCAATTGATCGCAAAGGCATTCTGCACACTATGCGCATGTTTATTGAAAAGTTTGAAAAAAAATATCGCAGGTGGTTTACGGGCCCTTGAAGGTAAGCTCAATTCCGACGTAGTTGTCGGAGAACGTAGTTCTGGGGAAACACGCTTTCGTACATTCCAGTTTTCAGACTTAACACCACTAATGCTCGATCAAAGAAATTTCTCTTAAAGCACTAGATGCCTCGCCCCTGCCTCAGCTTCATATAATATATATTATAATATATTACATTATAATATATTATAATATAATAATATGTAATATAATTTAACATAAGAACTAGCTGTAGCCCAGATGACACCCCACCAGTAATGATAGTAGGAGTCAGAAAAGCCTTGGAGAACATGCAAAGAGGCAAAGCTGCTGGTGAGGATCAGGTAACATCAAAACTACTGAAAGATGGAGGACAGATTGTGTTGAAAAAACTGGCGACCCTGTTTACAAGGTGCATCCTGACGGGAAGAGTGCCTGAATCTTGGGAAAATCCTCACTTCATTTTAATACATAAGAAAAGAGATGACAAGGATTACAGGCCCATCAGCTTGCTCTCTGTAGTATACAGGCTACTTACAAAGGTAATTCCTGACAGAGTTAAGCAAACAATATAATTCAATCAACCAAAGGAACAAGCAAGATTTTGAACAGGCCACTCAACAATCGACCACATTCATACTATCAATCAGGTAATAGATAAATGCTCAAGATATAGCCAACCACTATGCATAGCCTTCATAGATTGCGAGAAGGCGTTTGATTCAGTAGAAATATCAGCCGTCATGCAGACACTGCGGAATCTGGGCGATGACGAAGCATATATAAACATCCTAGAACAATTCTACACACGATCAACTGCTACCATAGTGCATCATGAAGAAAGAAACACAATACCAATAAGCAAGGGTGTAAGGCAGGGGGATAAAATCTCTCCAATCCTATTTACCGCGTGCTTACAGGAAGTTTTCAAAGGCCTAGAATGGGAAGAGTTAGGAATAAGAGCTAATGGAAAGTACCGTAGTAACCCACAATTAGCCGATGACATTGCATTGCTGAGTAACTGAGGGGACTAATTGCAACTCATGATTAAGGAATTAGACAAGGAGTGCAGAAAAGTAGGCCATAAAGTTAATTTGCAGAAAAGGAAAGTACTTTACAACAACCTCGGTTGAGAGCAGCGCTTCGAGATAGCTAATAATGCACTTGAAGTTGTAAAAGACAATGTCTACTTAGGACAGGTAATAATCGCCGAGCCGAACCACGAGATGAACTAACAGAATAAGAATGGGGTGGAGAACATTTGGCAAGCACTCTCAAATCATGACAGGTAGATTGCCACCATCCCTCAAGAGGAAGGCATATAACAGCGGCATCTTGCCGGTACTTAGCTTCGGAGCAGAAACCTGGAGATTTACAAAGAGGGTTCAGCTTAAATTGAGGACGATGCAGTGAGCAATAGAAAGAAAAATGTAACCTTAAGAGACAAGAAGATAGCAGAGTGGATTAGGGAATAAACGGAGGTTAAGGATATCACAGTTGAAATCAAGAAGGGGAAATGGACATGGGCCGGGCATGTAGCACGTAGACAGGATAACCGCTTGTCGTTAAGAGTAACTAACTTGATTATTAGAGAAGGCAAGCGGGTTAGGGGGAGACAGAAGGCTATGTGGGCAGATTGGATTAAGAAGTTTGTGGGTGTGAAGTGGCAGCAGCAAACAGGACCGAGTTGACTGGCGGATCATGGAAGAGACCTTTGTCCTGCAGTGAACGTAGTCAGGCTAATAATGACGATGATGATGAAGAAATGATGATGATGATGAAATTCCCTTCCCAACCTGTTTCGCCCCACGCCAGTTTTTTCCTGGTCTGGTCAAAGCCAACTATGCCTGAATGTTTCAGAAGTTGCCACCAGGATGTTCTCATTGGCACATTTCTAGCTACAGGGCTTTCCGAAGCAACCACACTTCGAGACTAAGCCACTCTCCTCTCGACTGCATGCTGCCACCGCTGTCAGCGGCATAGCCTGGCGTGACATACATGGTCCGTTCCACCTTAGCCACTAGACCCCACCATGGGGGGGGGCATATATGCACACACACGCAGACACACACACACACACACACACACACACACACACACACACACAAAATGTCACGGACTGCCATTTTCGCGATCCGACGTCACGGCATTTAACGGGCGCCGTACTACCCCACTGAGCGGCGGGAACAACGGGCCGGGAAGTGCAGAATGGGGTGCTCTTCTTCGAACATCGCCGCCGACGTTTGATCCTTTGTACCTGCGGCAGCGTCTGCAGGGTCGTGGAAGGCCGCGATGTACCCCGAACATGGATTAGACTACGGGACGCACCGGCTGAGAGCCAAACAGTCTGACCGTTCCCACGGGGGAAACCGTGGGAAAACCTCTGGTGGCCAAGCCGTATGACAGCACCCCAACAGGTTGTCACTCTCGCTAGTTGAGGGGTGGGGTCAATATATTCTTGCGGCGCAGTTTCCATCAATGAAACGCGCATGTTTGGACCCATGTAGACGTCTCTTGTCCCCAAGGAAGAGAGCGAGAGTACACGAGGGGGAGTTAAGTGCAGGATTTTTCCCTGCTAGGCGGACTAGTCGCTGACCAACATGGTTTAGAAACAGATTAACAAGTATCTCTTCTAGAAGTTTTTAGTGTGGCTCTGTATCGGCTGTCCACCTAAACGTAGCCGTTCGTCTAGTTGTGACGCGATATTAACGTCTGCAACGTAGACATCGGGACTTCGCCTCGAGTTAGCTTAACCTGCCCGAGGTCACCTGCAAGCACTAGCCTCCCGGAGCCACCAGCCTTGCGACACCGCCGACATCGCAGTCGTGCCAGAACTCTCTTCGACTTCTCGCATCCGATTGTCGGGGACGCAACGCTGCCGGTCATCCCACGTATGCCTTCACCTGTTTATATCATCGAACTTTCTCCTCCGAAGTTCTATTGTTGTAGTTTGTGTAGTTTGTAATAGTTCTTTCTCGTAGGATACCGCCAGGTGGCGCCGTTTTGTTTGGCTGGCCGCATACAGTGCTCCACTTTCACGTGTTCTTGGCCCGTTACCGGGCCCCGCCCGTGTCTGGACAAGCTCACTATTCCTTCTGGAAGACTTCAGGGACACGCCGACAACATCCGGGCCCCGGTCCGACCCCAGGCTGGCCCCCCAGGCCCCTTCAAAAGTACGAAGCGGCGCGGCGCCGCGCTAACCCTAACGCGCCGCGCCTGCACCTCCACGATGCAGAGTCCCGCCCAGCACTCGACACCAACGACAACTTACGCCCTTTCGGTAAGCCCAGCCTCCTCCGGTCGTACGCCTGATACAGCCGTGCCTCCGCTGTCACCATCTGGCAATGTCACCAGCCCCGCGCCGACAACAATACAGCAACAGGCAGCGTTCCTCAACAGCGCGCACGGTCCAGCAACGTGCAACGCTGGTGGCGTCTCTGCTACTCTCAGCTTGATAGCCACGCAAACGCCGGAGCCCGAGAGCCGTAATGCAGCGTTGGCTTTGCAAGCAACCACGCCTGCTGCTCTCCCCACCTTATCTGCGTCTGGCCTACCCATTGGAAATTCCGAGTCTGTCGACAAGCGCGTTTCGACGAGCGTCGTTCCTTCCATCGCCGAAGTTTTGCCTTCCATCACTTCAGCTGACGACGTATCGACGGAAATGGACTTCACGGCATCGCAAGTCAACGAAGACAATACGCCATCACCTGAAGGCAGCTGGAACACCGTTAGTGCCAATCGAAAACCTGCCTCGACCGCCCGCCCCCGCTCCGAGCTCATCACCGTCGGAATCCAACTTCCACCCGGAACACTCACGCCGAAACTGCCCCTCTATGACCTGCTTTCTACCATCACAGCCGCCGCAAATCTCTCTCCCAAGACCAGTGCGGAGGTCACCCTTCAAGCCAAACCTGCTCAGAGCCTTGTGTTTCTGAAAACGCACTCACATCTCACTGCCCACCTCCTACTCTCCCTCACAAGTCTGGAACTTAATGGTAAGCCGATCACCATTAAGCCCTATGCCCTCAGTCCTCCAATATCATGTCTCGGCGTCATACACAACGTCGGTGGTCACTTCACAACATCTCAGCTCTTGCATGACCTCGAATCCTTTACTTCAGATATACTCGCTGCACGTATGATGGGCTCCACTGAATCCGTCCTCATAACATTTGCTGGAACCATCATCCCTCGCTTTGTGTACTTCAAACGCGTCTCTTTCCGATGCCGTCCACATAAACCCAAGCCCCCTACTTGCACTCGGTGCCTTGCTATAGGGCACCATGCTCATCAATGCCCTCGACACAGCGTTCCGGCCAAGTGCCGCCGCTGTGCGTCTCCTCTACCGGCAGATCCCGATGCTCACGTTTGCGCCCAACCCTGGTGCATTCATTGCCAAGTCAACACCCACTCATCTCTCGACTCCACCTGCCCCTACCTTCTAGCTAAGCAACGCGACTGCGCCAAAGCAGCCTTTCTCCGTCGCACAGCCATGCGCCGAGCCACTCAGCCTTCGCCGCCCTCCTCTTCAGCGCATGAGCTCCTATCACCTCCCGCAACATCCCCCCCGGGCTCATACGCCGCTAAGGTTAAGGGAACACCTCCCATGTGCACTTCTTCATCAAACACACCTTCACCATCTACAAGTAACGAGAGCCGCTCCTTCGATCTGCGACTGGCTATGTTGGAGCGCAACCAGCGCGAGCAACAACGCGTCTCAGATGAGCTACAACAGAAAATACTTGCACTGACACAGACACTCGCAACTACCACATCCTCTCTTACCTCTCAACTCACGGAGCTAAATAAGCAACTCACCACACTCACCGCCCCGACCTCCAGCTCCCATGTAACCAAATTGGCCGACATGGTCGAAACCACCACCACTGCACATCACACTCGTTTGGTCCAGCTAGAAAATTCAATTGTCCGGATTCTTACGACCCTCGAAACCCAATCTAAGCAACTGGAATCTTTCACCTATATGCTTAACTCCCTGCAGGAGTCACTTCCCCCGGCAAAAAAGAAGGAACGCGCACGCGTAGGCGCTTCCTCTACTCCAAAGACCTAGATGGCGCGTGAAAAGGACCTCGATATTTTGCAGTGGAACTGCCGCAACTTTCGTCATAATAGGACCCCTCTCCACCAATATCTTCTCACCCGCCAAACATTACCCCATTTTCTCCTTATACAGGAGACTCGGGCGGCCCTTGCCGTCCCAGGCTACCGTGCATATCACGCTACGACGGGAAAGCCACTTGCGTCCATTTATGTACGCAATGACGTTCTCGTTGAACCACTAGACGTACCCTCCCCCCTCCTGAAACATTTAGTTGGTGTGGTCTATTACCAACCATCTACCCGTATTTCTCTCGCTCTGATGTCATTTTATAACCCCCCTGTCACGTCCTCTTTGTTTAGTGCTCTTGGCAAATTCCTGCACTCCCTTCCATCGACCACCCATATCCTCCTTGGGGGTGACTTTAATGCTCCTCATAGGCTCTGGGGTTACCCCCAAACACTCAAACCAGGTCGCCTTCTACACTGCCTCGCCCAGGAACGCCATCTCACTCTTCTTAATACTCCTGACACCCCTACTCGAGCGGGCACTATTTCACAGCGTTCCACTACACCCGATCTCACGTTCTCTCGGAGTTCCCTTCCTTTTCACTGGCAGGTCTCTGCTGAAAATTTTTTCAGTGATCACTTTCTCATACACATAACCACCCCTCTTTCCCACAATAGGCGGAAACAACGAGTCGCTCACACTGACTGGGAAGCATTCCGTAATAACCTTTTGTCCCACTCATTTAAAACTTACGACGACTGGACGTCGCGGATTTCCGCAGCAATGACATCCTGTAGTCGCCGCGCTCGTTTTCAACTCCCCATTCCTGACCCTGATCCTCACTTCCTCCGATTATGGCGACGTCATAAACGTTTGAAACGCGCTCTCCGCTCGCAGCCACACAACTTCCAACTTTCCTTCCGAATTGATGCTCTGCGGGCTGAAATTATCGCTTACGGCACTTCTCTCGAGCACTCTCGTTGGAACACGCTGTGTGACGGCCTTGACTCCGCACTGCACTCGCGCTCTACATGGTCTCTGTTTAGGTCTCTCTTAGGTACCAAGCCTGCCGCTGCTCCCACCCTAGCTAAAGCTCTCACTCAAGGGACTCCATCTGATGTGTTTGAAAATTTAAAATCTCTGTATCTCCCACCCCCCCTCACACCTTCCTACCCAGATTACTGTGGCGAAGCTAACCCAGACCTGGACCGCCCATTCACGCTCAGGGAGCTGGAAGCTGCCTTAGCCACTCAATCTACCCGCTCGGCACCCGGTGAGGATGAGATAACATATACTACATTACGTAATCTCCCCGACAACGCGAAGGAATTTCTCTTACACACATTCAACGAAGCATGGAACAGCGGCTGTCTTCCAAGCTCTTGGACATCATCTCTAATTTGCATGATTCCGAAGCCCGGCAAACCTCCATCTCTCTCTAACCTTCGCCCTATCTCTTTGACGTCATGCGTTGGCAAGACTCTTGAACGAATGGCCTTGACTCGACTGTCTGATTTTATTGAGGCGAAAGAGTTTTTCCCTCCTTCTCTTATTGGCTTCCGACGCCACGTTTGTGCGCAGGACATGTTCCTTGTTCTTCAGCATACTTTTCTTTCACCTTCTCGTAGTCAGATCCATGCGCTTGTAACCGTCGATGTACGGAAGGCATTCGATGGCGTGAGTCATGACCACATACTCGCTCAGCTCTCCTCCCTGTCATGTGGCTCCCGCATGTATTCTTACATCCGATCATTTCTTTCCAATCGAGTTGCTCGCTTCAGAGTCGATACTCATTTGTCTAACCCACACTCCCTCACCCGCGGCACTCCTCAAGGTGCCGTACTATCTCCTACTCTATTTAATATGGCTATGGCCCCCCTTGCCTCCCAACTGTGCCAAATACCTGACCTCCACCATATTTTTTATGCAGACGACATCACTCTCTGGTGTACGTCTGGATGTCCCGGCCACGTGCAGGATACTTTGCAACGTGGCCTGGACCTTATCGCTTCCTTTCTCGCTACTGCTGGCCTGTCCCCTGCACCGGAGAAATGTGAACTACTTTTGCTAAACCGGTCTGCGTACCAGCGCTCCCACAATACCCTCATCTCCCTACATCTTTCTAGCTCTCTCATCCCCACTGTTCAGCAATGCAAAGTTCTTGGCTTCCCTTTGCACGCGACAAAGAACGCGCAGGCCCTACATCACGCTGTGAGGACATGCCATTCGGTGACCCACCTCCTGCGACGCGTTGTCACTCGGCAGTCGGGGCTCCACGAGGCTCATGCGTGCCGGGTTGCACATGCGCTTGCCCTTAACAAGTTCTTGTACTTTGTACCCTACGTTCATTTCACCGAAACGCAACTCAACACACTCGAAAGAGCTCTATTAGGCCTCTACAAGGCAGCTCTAAACCTCCCTCTCACTACCTCTACCACTAAGCTCTTTGCCACAGGCCTCTTCCATCCATTACGTTCTCTTATTTCTCTGCACCACGATTCTCAGATTGCCCGTCTTTCTCTCACTCGTCAAGGCCAATGGCTATTAGCCCAAGCTGGTATCCCTCACATTCCCGTTTCCGTTCCCACCTTGCCTTCTGTCGCTAGCACCGCTGCTTCTAACCTTCGCATCCTTCCCCTCCCATCCAATATGTCTCCCGTTCTTCACGCCGGCCGGCGTCATGCGGCAGCACAGCATCATTCTCCTCCTCTCTCTACACAGGGAGTTGCCTACACAGATGCCTCATACATGGCTCCTCGGGGCTCGTGTGGCTACGTTATCTACCATCCACACCTTTCGGCACCTGACACGCACACCAGCGGGCCATACTTACACCCGCCAAATGTACTTTCGCTCGAGGTCCTTTCCATGGTCCACGCCATGCAGTCATTTTCCTCCCTCCCTTCTCCCCCCTAGTACACGATTTACTGCGACTCTCACGCCGCCATCCGTCACATACAGAACAACACGTTGCCCCCTGCTCTTCAACAGGAGGTCGAGCGAGCGGCCTCTGCTCTTCAACCCTCCACTGTCTTCCTCCGCTGGGTTCCTGGGCATTCGGGTATTAACGGCAATGAGCTAGCTCATCAGCTTGCCCGCGATATATTGCACCGGGCACCGTTCATTTCCTGGCCCACACCTTCGGAAGACAGTGAGAGCTCCGCGAATAACGATGGGCAGATCTCCTTGCGTCACACTATCAAGGAGGTATATCTCCAGCTCCGGCTCGACAAGCGTCTTTACCCTCCCCCTCATCCATCACTCACGGCGCTCGAGGCTCGAACTCTACGGCACATCCAAATGAACTGCTTGATAACTCCCTCTCGCCTTTTCCTTTATAAATATAGGTCTAACCCCTGCTGTCCTAATTGTCCCTCCCCATACGCTGACCTGTCACACTGCCTGTTTTACTGCCCAACTGCTCAACAATCCAGCTATTACCCTCCCCCGTCCCTTTCCATCACCTCCTGGCTCGACTGGATCGGCGCCGAAGGGGAAGAAGAACAGCGTCGACTGATCGCACAGGCGGTCGAAATGCTCGGCCTGTAAATTTGGCTGAATAAAAGTCTATTACTACTACTACTTTCTCGTAAGCTGATTTATTGTTTTTTATATGTATTTTTAGTTGTATCAAGTGTTGATGTATTTTGTGAGTTGTATGGAAGTGTTGTACTAGATACCGTGTGCTGCAATATCACTAGAGTAAAGTTTGTTTTGTTTTCTCACGTCTCTGATCTCTTCACTGTCTCTGCGTACGGAACGAACAAAACAAACCTGCTGTCGTTCCCGTCACCGACTTCGCGCTGACAACACTAAAGTGGCAGCTTGTAACACACACACACACACACACACACACACACAATATATATATATATATATATATACATATATAATGAGATATAACAGACAATAATGCCAAGGAAAGTATAGGGGAAGCTATTACACCAAATTGTAATTGCAAATATGAAGAAACGTGGTTGAAAAGATAACTTGCCGTGGGCAGGATCCACGGCAAGTTATCTTTTCACCCACTTTTGTTCATATTTACATTACAATTCGGTGTAATATCTTCCCCTATACTTCCCTTGGCATTATTGTCTTTATATCTCATTATTATTGTGTAAAACACAGAAAAACGAGCCCTTAAGTATACACTTCATTCCTATATATATATATATATATATATATATATATATATATATATATATATATATATATATTCACTTTATAATTAAAAATCAAAGCGCAGCCCCGCTGCGGTGGTTTCGTGGCTAAGGTTCTTGTCGGCTCACCAGCAGGTCGTGGGTCATGAGCTGGGTCGAATCCCGCCTGCGGCGGCTGCATTTCCGATGGAGGCAGAAATGGCTGCATGTTTAAGAACTCCAGCTGGTTGAAATAACCCGAGCCTTCCACTACGGCGTCTCTCATATACATAAGGTGGTTTTGGGACACTAAACCCCACATATCAATCAATCAAAATCAATGCGTCTGGTACGGTAGATGATTGAGGAGAATGTCGCACGTATACGAAATTTCGTTTTATTAATGTTTCGGCTGGTAGTCCAACCTTTGCAAAAACGATCGTAGAAAATGCTTGTAGAAAACGTTTCAAAAGGCTAACACAGACCAGTGTAAAATAACAAAAACAAGTGGGTAAACATAAACAGTGATGAAAATGGGCCATGAACGTGTGTGGAAACTGAAGTCCGCAAACGGTAACAAGGTTTTTGTTACCGCAAACGGTAACAAAATCAACAAGAATAAAAAGGTCATAAATAAAACGGTGAAAGTATGAAATGAACGTCCATAAGAAATAAAGTGTGCCAATTGCAACAATGGTAAACCAATAATACAAAAAAAGGTGAAATGTAAAAATCATAAAAACGGTGACAGTGATGAAAAAGAACCCAGAAAGGTGCGCCGCAAAAGCAGGTGGGACCAGGCCAATAACCAGCCAAGAAAATGTACAAATTTCATTAGTTAGCAGGTGTATGCGAGAATGGCCGATCTGTTAAGTAGTCAGGAATGTCAGATTTCCAGCGCTTTCTATATTACCAGGTGTTACGGCCATAAATTTATAAATAAGAAATAATTCGGCCGCCTTTCTTTCGTAGTGGGATCGAAAACCGGGTTCCAATATCGTTGCTGTAAGTTGGTCAAGCAAATGCCCCGGTATGCTGACGAGATTCGAAAGGGGCAGGTTAAGATATGTGGTCACGTGTGCGCTGTGGCTATTGCAACGTAATCCTAATTGCGTTTCAGTGTGACCTATATATTGAAATCAGCAAGCTGAGCATTCCAGCAGATAGACGCAGTTGCTGGTATTGCAGTTGAAGCTCCCTGTTATATTCATTGTAAAATTGGACGCTGAACTTTTGACTGACGCTGCGGTAGTCGTGTGACTGCACACCTTGCACCGTGGCTTAAGAGACAGACGGCCACCAGAATAAACGGGACAAATGGAGTGGGTTGTCTTAGATTACGTAAGTACGTCGCGCAGGTACCTTGATCGTCAGTATACTACACGTGGTGGTTCACAGAAAAGGCTTTTCAGGCGACCACTCTGCAATAGGATGTTGTGATGCTTCTTTAAGATGCCATACACATTCGCGATTAGGTTAGCAGATGGTCACTGTGAAGTGCGCTTCTTCGAGTTAAAAAGCTCGCGTCTGTCTACTGCCGCGGCACCATTATTCGCGTCGTCGATAATTGAGAGTACGTACTTTTGACCTGTAAGTGCATTACACAGCTTCTCACAGTTATCGCGAAACTTCGATTGCGCAGAGCACAACCTTTTAAATCTGAATGCCTGACAGTATAGAATGCTCATCTTGTGGTTCTTGACATAGTTACTTTGGAAATGCAAATAGCGGTATCTTTCCTTTGGTTTTCGGCAAAGATTTGTCGTCAACTTATCTTCAGTCAAGCAAACTGTGATGTCTAGAAAATTGATTGCAGAATGTGAGTATATGGGCGAGAACGAGATTGATGTATGAATGCCATTAAAATTTGAAATGAAAGACAGAGGTTCAGCCTCTCCATGATGCCATATGGGGGAGATGTTGTCTACAAAGCGCTAATAGTAGAATGGTTTTCTCGCTTATGTGTCAAGAAACCTGCTCTTTAATTGACCCATAAACATTGCGTATTTTGGTCCAAACGTAGTGCTTCTTGAGGTATCACTCATTTGAACGTAGTGCATGCCATATAACTCAATGTTTTTCAGTTGAAGAATTAACTGAAGAAGATTGGCAAGAGTTGAGCTGCCAACGTGTTTATCAAAGGCTGATTTATCATAAGCGTTTACTACCGACCAAACGCCATGGTCAAGAGGAATGTTTGTGTAAAGTGAAGCCACGTGTACTCTGACGTGGCTATTTGGTCGAACAACATGTAGAGCTTAGATTTCGCAATTGTGTTCCAGATGAAAAAGGCCTTAGCGGATATTTTCCTTGCGAACGGGTGAAATTTCCGTACTCTGATAACTTCAAGCCCATGAAGCAGGCGTGTTCATGAATAATGAATAAATAGAATGTTGAAACACAATAACGTTATTTTGCGCAAGCATTGATCATTTGGACAAGGTTTTATAATGAAGACGATCTGTGTGCACAAGTTTATTAAAGTGCTCGCCTGTTTCTATAAAACACCAGCGGCAGGCATCCAGACATTTACAGTAGGGCATAACGTTTACTGCCTGTAGTTACCTTCGAACGACGTTGGACGTGAATTAGGCTCTGTGAAAGAGCAAATGAGCTTCGCGAAAAAATGTTGAAACACGCAAAATAAGGGACCGACGTGCATCTCTGAATTACCAATGCAATAGTACCCCTGCAAAGCTAAACAACGACAAACTCACAATTAAAACATTAGGAGCAATAAATGTAATTGCATAATTGAAGCGAAAAAAATGTAAGAATCTTTAAAAGTCATTTGACATGAATGAAGACACTCTGTGTTTGATACAGGTTGTCATGATCGTGAAATATAGTTACTCACGGTAACATGCCAGAATCGCACGTTCTTGAGATATCATGTGGCCGGTCAATTCAGGAACTACATTTTCTTAAAATCATTTTTTTCGTAGTGTTCCAATCTTCTTTGTTTACGCTGATGTTCGTTCTTTCAGAACTCCGAATGCCTATATTGTACAAAACAATGCCAAATCGCTGACACTATACTTTTACATTGGTCATGTTATCACATCCATCGTTTTCATATATGGCCAATCAGCACCGTGCCGTTCTTCTCACGCATACATCTAGTAAAATTATATCAACCGTTTCTTTAAGCACTTTCTTTCACTGCTGGCTAAACAAACACGTCAGTGGTCAGAGCAGAAAACAACACTCACGCTGCGGAAGCGACGCGCGCCTCGCGTATTCCCCGGCTGCTTCAGCGTTAACTCCGTGTGCCGTGGCCGGCGTGGCGCAGTGACACAGCGAACACTAAAAGTGGCAAACCGAGCTCTCGGCGGAGCTGCGCAAGTCCATTCATGCTGCGATGAAAAACCCCGTGAGCAATGGGTTGTGACCGAAGCATCGCTTAAGGTTAGTCAGTCGACTCGGGGGAGAAACTGTAGCCGGTGAAGGGAAAGCAAGCTTCCGAGGTGTTCCCCAGGGGAACCGGGGTGCCCGTTGCCTTATCACAGTTAGTTACATGTTTTTTTTTTTGTCTTTTCCAATCTCTTGTTTTCACGTTCCCCGCTTAGCATACTTGATAAGCGAGCGGGGAGATGTCTGATTGATACAATATGCCACCGACGTGTTCCTAACAACGTGCTCTCCTTCTCTCCGCCCAGCTCTCCACTTGCAGCCCTGGCCACCCAGAACCGGTTGCTCACTCTCCGCTGCACGATCCTCTCCTTTGCTCTTTGATGTTGCGTCGTAGCGAGAGTTGGTTTCTTTTTGTGGAGCTTTTGCGTGGGCGGTGGCTGTCAATAGGTCGTAATTTGTGTTGGCTCAGCCGAGCGGATAGTTCCGGTGACGTGACCGACGCGCGTGTCACGCACGGCACTTGGCAGTGCGCCGCGAGTGTTGTGCCGGCCGTGGCTGTACAGCCCAAGGGGGAATGGTCATTGGAACGCCGAATAAATATATAGCGCGAGCTCGTAAACACCGCTGATGAATAGTAGCCTAATAATTATAGGGCGTAGCGGTACACGGGAAATAAGAAATAGGAGAGCTATCACAGCAGGTCTCCTTATTAAGTAAGCACAATAGGCGCACATGTTATGAAGTTCGGAACAGGAAGCCAGGGGGTCGTAGGAGTGCAATGGGACCGCCCCCCCCCCCCACCCCAGAAATTTCGACGAATTGGAGAGTTTCACAAACGCCAAACAATAAAATGAACGTTTTTTCTTAAGTCACAGCTTTGCCGCAAAGGCGAAGCAATGAACACGATAGCAACAAGTTGGATGGTCACCCGCCGAATGCCAAGCAGATGGAAGCCAGACCCGCGTCTCAGTTATAATTAGTGTTTTAGCAGTACCTGTCAATCTCTGAGAAATCCCCCATTACCAACATCACCTCACCAGCATTTTCTTCTTCTTGCGACCTACGAGTGCAGAGGAAGTTCTTCGTGTTATAATTACGCTCAAGTCCATGGGACCTGGTCTTGACTCAGCTCATTCACCTCACATAAAGTTAGTCTCTAGTGAGCTTTCTCCTGTCATTGCAGATATCGTTAACAAGATGTTAAAAGCAGGCATATTTAGCGATTCCCCAATAGTTGGTAAAATAACACCTGTTCACAAAAAAGGTGATCGCAAACTTCTTAGTAATTATAGGTCCATTTGTTCTCTTCCATTTTTCAGCAAAATAATCGAGTGTCTTATGCATACAAGATTAATATCCTACCTGACAAAGTTTAATCTGTTAACATATAAACAGTACGGCTTTCGGCCTGGCTATTCCACTGAGCTTGCGCTTCTAACCCTCACCGATAAAATAAAAGGGGCAATCGACCAAGGCTTGGTAGTTGGTGGCGTATTCATAGATTTAACGAAAGCTTTTGACACAATTATTCACAAAATTCTTATACATATACTTGAATCGTATGGCATAACTGGCCCTGCACTTCAATTCATATCTGGTTATCTGTGCAATTGCACTCAAGTTATTCAGATTGACGGTAAAGTTTCAGCAGCTAAGAATGTAAATGAAGGTGTTCCTCAAGGCTGGATTCTTGGCCCACTGCTCTTTTTGCTATTTATTAATCATCTACCTAATGTTCTGAATGCTACAGACTGTATCTTATATGCAGATAACACGGCCATTTTTACTTATTTTGGAAATGTCGATGAGCTAAAACGACACATTAACTTGGATCTACGTAATATAAGTTTCTGGTGCCGATGGACATGCTAAGAAATAATCCATCTAAAACTGTTTTATGATTTTTCATACCTTCCCAACTGTACTTTAAGAATCTATATCTGTGCGTCTGGATGATAATTTAATTCCCATGTCCGACTGTGCAACGTTTCCCGGCGTAGCTCTTGACCGGCATATGAAATTCAATCTTCATGCGCAGTCACTCATTCGCAAGATAACCTTTGAAATACGCGCCATAATCAAAACTCTTTCATATTTTCAGCCACACATAATCCACTCCCTTTATCACGCGCATATTCACAGCCATTTATTTTATCGCATATCAGCCTGGAGTAACACATATTTGACCCACCTCAACCAACTGCAACGCCTACAGAATCAAGCACTTCGACTAATGACTTTCAGCCATTTGTTAACTAATGCAACGTCACTTTATCAGAATTTGAATATACATCCTCTTTATTACCTCTTTCTGCTGAAGTTATCAGTTGTCATGTATAAGCTTTTTCGCGGTAATGTGCATATAGATGGCATTGTCGTGGAGGGCCTTGTAAAGAATAATATTACTAGGTTTTCTGAGCTTGATAACAGCCATCTGCCTAAAGTTCGGACAGACTACGGCAAGTTCACTACCACATTTACGGGAATCAAGCTTTGGAATTCCCTTCCTTACGTAATAAAATCATCAACAACAGAACATGCATTCAAAAACCAAGTAAAGAAATATTTTTTGCAACGGTTGTCTTCATCTTAGCAGCTGCTTCTTAATGTAGCGACAACAATTGCGACATGTTATATTGGCCTTACGTTTTTTATTATTACTTGCACTTGTTTGTTCTCAAAGTTTGCTTTTTTTGCCTTGCTAAACATAAATGTGTTCTCCACTTTCGTTTTTTTCGCTCTGTGCTTTTTTTTCTTACTGAAGTTACCGTAACAACTAAATGTTGTATATTTTGTTTGTTCTCGCGTTAACATCATGTACGGGTGCCCCCCTGACAATTTCTAATTTTGGGGCTTCTTTTGTGTATTACCAATCCTGTACACACTTTTCTGTAAACTGACATCGCTGTTGAATAAACTTGAAAACTCGAAACTTGAAACTTCGCTGTGTCTGATAAGCGCACCCTTTTTGCAAACGGAGAGTGTGCAATAAGTGCAGTGATCTATATGCACCCGGCAAATACAACAGAATCGTTTCACTGAAAGCCCAGACGTACTATACTCCTCACCGCGAGATAAGGGCACATGAGTGAGCGTCCTCTACATTCATCTTCGTGGGGCAAAGTCCAGGTGAAAAATAAGACCGCGCACCACCTCGTCGTGATGATGTGGCGACGCGCGCTCGAAGCGCCAGCTTGTTGGTGTAGGTGAAAACACGATAGTTCCCCCCGAGATGCTCGTCAACAGCGGTAAGTCGTAACACCGATAAGTGGTCAACAGTGGTAAACGGAGCGTGTTATATAGCATGTGCACGTGACTTTGTTATTGGCTTTCTAAGCTTGCGAGGTGGTGTTTTACGAAATACCACTTTTAATAAACGTCACTTGCACGTCCCGCGTTGTTGTGTGCTTTACTTTGCTCGTGTGCTAGCTAACACGTGAAATAATTATTTGCAATCAGGTGTCCGCTCACATTTCTAAGAATTCGTTTCAATAAAGAAAAGCACAAGAAGCATAAAGAAAACCACAAAAACATAAAAGCACTAGTTAGGTGTTGATGCGCATGTTAACTGTGGGAGCACCGTTTTACCAGTTCCTGCTCAAGATTACGTTGCAAAAGCTAGGTCTTTTACAGAAATGCTTCGGAGTTCAATTGACGTGAAGTTCCTTCTTTCTTCCCACGTATTGCTTTCGTGGCAGCATTGCTTTCGTGACACTAGGTCGAAGCTTGTCCGATTGAATTTGCCGAGAACGAGAGAGTACGGCACCAGCATGGCACCCCACCTAGTTCACCAGCGCCCGAGACTGCCGAGCGTGGGCAGCAAAACGGTGGCATTAGAGACGTCTGCCTCAAGGTGCTTCCAATGGGCCTCTTTCGAGACCCAACGCAGCGCGTTGACTGCTCCCATCGGTGTAGCTGTGGCCAATAATACTGCTGTGTACCACTCTTCATACTTGACGTAAAAAAAATCTGATTCTTTTTTTTTTCATTTCTCATTAGTTACAAAAAAAAAACATTCGTCGATCCCCTCATGGGTCCACCTGAGACGACTGAAAGGCAGGAACTACCCTCGTTTTTTTCCAATTCCATGCACTGAATGTTTCCTACTTCCCTCCTGGATATTTTTTTTTCTGGTTTCTTACTGCCTCATGAGTTTGAGATAAAGCTAGCTTTCTGCTCCTCACCTGGTTTTGCACTGCCCTCATGATCGGCCCATTTCAACCAATATGACGCTGTCAAGTTATGTAACCTTCCACTACGTCACAAACATTTATGATATGTGACGTCGTATGATGACGCTTTGACGTAATGATGATTATGCGCATTACTCGTGTTCACGCTATCGACGCAGGATGACGCCAACGATCAATTTTTGCTTCTGATGAGGCATTTAAAGCTATCGCATTGATGCACTGAACGGCTGTAGCTCCGCTAAATTGCAGCTTCCGCTGGTGTGCGAGGAGAGTTTGCTTGCAGTAAACAAGCAGAAATGTTGGTCTCCTATTAGATCTTCGTGCTACACTCTAATATGTAGCCGTCATTTACAGCCCGAGAATTTTACAGATAATAAGCAGTGGTGGCTGAAGACTACCTGTCAAATCTGGCAACATGGCAATTCCTATAACTAAATGGGAGTGCCCTGCATCCGAGCAGTCAACAAATTAGTCTATCCCTAACAACGCTGCCTGGCGATCACTGTCATCTGCAACGCTAACATTACACCCTTAATGGGAGCCTATGGGCACCACACAGGAATTCGGCTCTACTCTGCTCGCTACTGAATTAAGAGGCCAGAGGGAAGAAGAAAGAAACAGTGCTGAGCAGCCGGATATTAATGCTACAACATTCTGTCCACGAATATACAGACAAGCTCAATCAACTGATGACAAGCCAAATTTTCCATGCCTGTCTCCATGATTAGAGTTGAAGAGTGAGCATTATATTTCAAACTTTAACAGCGCATGTTCAAAACAGGCAATGACCGCAGAAATCACGCCGCATATGAACTCAAGCTGTTCTTGTTTATTTCACGATGATTTCGTTGTTTAGGCTCTCAAATGGTGAAATCACCTGCCATTTCTACGGCGTTTACACTCATGCGAACCCTGTGAGCGGTAACACACAAATTCAAAATTATTTCGTTCGCTTGAAACAACAATTGTTTTTATAAGACATTCTGTGTATGTATGTTATGAAAGTTGCTACTAGATTTGCTATTGAGAATATTTCCAGTAGGACCATCCCAATGTTGAATGCACGGCCGAACATGTGCAAAAATGAACTATCTTGCAACTTTGTACCTACCTGTAAACTGTCTTTCGCACTCTATTTGCCTGAAATAATTTTTTGTCTAATAGGAGACATTCTGAGAAATTCTAATGTCAACTATCGCATTTCGCCGTACGTTGTCTTTCTATCGAAAAATCTACGAGATGGACCATATTCTCTATATTGGAGGCCACATACAAATCCACGACTGAGTAAAAATTTGTAAAACTTATTTTATGTGAAATGCCTGTAATTGTACCAAAGGTGAAAAAATTCTAACATAACTTATGAAGAATGTATTTTAACGACCTCATGGTTTAGGAGCTATGGTTTCAAGGTTTAAGAAAGTATTCACATGAAGCTTGCTGTAGTGAAAAATCTTTTTTCACATCTCGTAGATTTTTTTTCCTCTCTTCGCAACATTTCTTTTTAACATCTATCATTCCCCTCACCCCTTTCCCCAGCACAGGGTAGCCAGCCGGTCTAAGAACTGGCTAACCTCCCTGTCTTTCCGCTTAAACTTTCTTCCTCCTTCCTCCTTCCTTTTTTCACAAAAAATATTTTCAGGGAACACTTTTGACTTTCGGCAGATCTGAATTTTTTTCAAGTTAATCGCAGCTCCAAGGTTGGTGTGTAGTGACGCATAATCGCAGTTGCGCTTCCTTCACGATCTGTCTTTGTCGATTGGAATCTAAGAAACGCTTTCTTTGCTGGAATAAGATGGGTTACTAGTCTTCATGAATAACTGACGAGTTATCTTTGCACGCCTCATGGTTCTAAGCCGTCTTGAAGGTGGTACTTATATCTAGAGAAGGCAACTTCGCCTATACCTCATGAACACTTACTATGTTTAATAGGTGATTTGATCCCAACACTTGTTCACCTGACTCTTCGCGAATGCATAGGATGGCGAAAGCATACATGTTAGCAAGCGCGGCCTTTACTAGGCCTGACCTTTGGCATATTTCACCCATGCAGAAACAGCTGAAAGGAAAGACCACAATTATATGTTACGCAAGGAAGTAAGAGCAAGAGGTTCATACGACGTTCGCTAACGGCTTTTCAATTGTGCGGCCAGGGATATATGTAGTATGTTGTGAGCGTTTAGAACTTGTTAGTGATCACTATGCCTGGATTAAATCCAAAGTCATACGACATGTGTTTTCAGGGCAAGCGAAAGGAATATTCTTTTTGGCGCTGCAAGTAAACACCGGATTGAATGAGCGCGGTACTCAAAGTGAGAGGAGTGCTTTACACAAAAAAGAAATGTTATCACGACATCAAACACAGAGGTATTTCCACAGAGATTAAGAGACAAGCAGATCGGTCTCTTGTTTATTAGAGCGTTTAAACGAGTTCTTTGTCTTTTCTCTTGTAATTCATAGCACTTGCATAAGTTTCGTCGTCTCGCTTGCCGCAAGCACGTGGCATTTGTCTCCCTCCTGAACAGGCATCGTTCCGATGCACAACTTATGTGCCCTACTAGGCGTATTGATTGGTCGCACGCACTCGTCAACCGGGAGCTAACTAACTAGATGAATACGGTTTCATGCGCACTAAGCGCATGACATCGGGTAAATGGTTTCGGCCCTTATAAGTACAAGCACTGTCGGGAACAACTTCGTAGTTCACGTCATTCAGGCGTCGCGTGACTCTGTATGGGCCAAAGTACCGTCTTGGCAATTTTTCAGGCAGTCCGCGTCGATGTATCGGAATCCAGACTCATACTTTGTCGCCTGGTGGGTAGCTAATTAGCTTGTGTCACGGTTCATGCTGTTGCGTCTTAATGCTGCTGATGACAGATGCGCACGCTAGCGAGCTGTTTGGCTTCCTCAGTGAGCTGAGTAAATTCTTCAGCGTCTACATGGATGACGTCACACTCATGTGACAACTAGGCATTCAACGTTGTCATGACTCCGCGAAAACAGATCAGACTGAACGGTGTCAGTCCAGTGGTTTCTTGTCGAGCGTCATTGTAAGCAAAGGTCACGTACATCATTATCTGATCTCAGCTTTTATGTTTCGTGTCAGCGTACATGCTGATCATGTCTGTGAAAGTCCTATTGAAGTGCTCCGTCAGTGTCCGTTTGTCTGCGGATGGTATGCAGTTATTCTCCGGTGAGCTATATGCCGAGTCTGAAAACCGACTCCAAAACCTCTGCGGTAAAGGCAGGTCCTCTGTCTGTAATCACTGTTTTTGGAGCGTCATGCCGAACGACGATATTTTCGATAAACAACTAAGTGGCTTCTGCTGCTGCGCTGTGTTTCATAGCTTTAGTCTCCAGATACCGAGAAAAGTGATCGGTGACTACAATAATTCATCTGTTCTTTGTGGTGGAAGTTGGAAAGGAGCCCGAAAAATCCATTCCAATCCGGGTGAACGACATTGCTGGTGCCTTGACTGGATGGAAAAGACCGGCAGTCAGTGCAAGTTTGCACGTGATGTTTAACAGCAGCGGGTAGCATTGGCCAGTAGTACTTGCGTCACAGTCGGCACAATGTTTGGGTGTAGCCGAGTTGACCAGAAGTGCCTTGATCATGGCACGATTCCATATTTTCTTGGCGAAGGCATGAAGGCACACCGAGCAAGTGCGTGTTGTTGGTAGGAGAGAAGTTTTTCTTATAGAGAACATTGTTCCGCAAGCAAAAAGATGGAAGTCCTCTAGCGAATAACTGCAGAACGTTTTTACGACGTCCTTCTAAATATTGAGGGGTGACAGCTCAGGGTCACTGCATGCGCTGCTTTCGTGTAATAGTGACCGTGTTGACAACTACCGAGACTGCCGTGTCGATGTTTTTGTCATCAGGAGCGACAGGCTCTACTGGCGAACATAGGAGGCAGTCAGCGTCGGTGCGCCCTTACCCAGATTTGTAGATAATGGTCCCGTCAAATTCTTGAAGCCTTAGTCTACAGCGTGCCAAACAGACAGATGAATCTTTAAGGTTGGTGAACCAGCACACAGAGTGACAATCGCTAACAACCTTGAAGGAGCGGCCGTACAAATGTGAACGAAGTTTGATGACCGCCCACACCACGGCGGGTCACTTCTTCTCAGTAGTCGAGTAGTTCTTCTCCGTGCGAGAGAGAGTTCTGCTTGCGTAGGCTAATAGTTTTTCGCAGCTGTCTTGCCACTGCACAAGAACGGCACCCAGACCTACTTGTTGGCGTCAGTGTGAAGTGCTGTAGAGGCCTGCTGGTCGAAGTGCGCAAGGACTGTTGGTGTTTGCAGGTGGTGCCATAGTTTATTGAATGCCATTTGCTCCTGTTCATTCCAAAAGAGGGGGACGCCCTCACGTGTGAGTCGTGTGAATGGCACTGCAACAAAAAGTCCTCGATAAATCATCGGCAATAGGCGCACAGTCCTAAAAAGCGCCTCACGGCCTTTCTGTCGCGTGGAGCAGAAAATTTCGCTATGGTATCTCTTTTATTCTGGTAAGGTCGAACGCCCTCGTGACTGACAAAGTGGCCTATGAAGTTGAGTTTGTTGAAACCAAGATAACAATTTTGCGGTTTTAAAGTAAGGTTAGCTGAAAGTATGACTTGGAGAACAGTGAATAAACGACTGAGATGTTACTCAAACGTTCCCGAGAGTGAGTCGCATCGTCCAGATATACCAAGCATGTTAGCCACTTCAGGCCTAATAGTACATTCTCTGTGAGACACTGAAAAGTGGCTGGAGCGGAGCGCAACCCACAAGGAAGCGCCTGAAATTCATGAAGTCTATCGGGCGTCAAAGGGGCTGTTTTTTTTTCACGATCTTTCTCGTCGACTTCTATCTGACAGTAGCCGCTTCGTTGGTTCATTTATGGGAAACAGCGCGCATGAGCAGCCGATAAAGCGAATCGTCTATGCCAGGCAGTGGATATATGTCTTTTTTCGCGACTTGGTTTAACCAGCGATAATCAATGCAGATGCGCAAGCTGCCGTCTTTTTTTTTTTTTTGACAAGAACGACGGAAGACGCCCAAGGACTTTGCGAAGGTTGTATGACGAGCATCGAACGTCCTCTGTACTTGCTTCCATCTCCTCGCGTCCTTTCGGAGCCACCCGGTAGGGATTGTGCCAAATCGGTCGTGTGTTGTCTTCAGTAATGATGCGGTGCTTGATCAATGGCGCTTGCTCGACGTTTGACGTACATAAAAAGCAGTCACTGTATTGGTGTATAAGTTTAGGTAGGTGCTTCCTATCAGAGGGCGGCAACGTTGAGCAGCTGTCCAATGACAAAGTCATCAAGGCAGGGAAAGTCGCGTGGTCCGGTTGCAAGGCAAAACAATCCCTGACTTAGTCCACATTGTCGTAGCAGACAATCCACATCGACGGCACTCGTTGCTGCGATTCGTGGGGAGCACTTCTGCCTGTCGATCAGTAAGCGCCAGCATGCCTCTCGCGATGAAAATGCCTTGTGTAAGCAAAAACTCAATAATGTGCTCTGCTATCACGCTCCTATAGCAAGCCCACCCACTGGACACCGACACAAGGCAACAGAAGCTCGGTGGGAGCGTAGCATCGTCGGCTGTTCGCAAATGGCCGTGTGATTCATGGCTGCTGTTGTGTACATACGGATTTGCGCAAAACCTCCTCATACGATGAGAAATATTGATAACATCTCCAAGATTTTGAAGAAATTCCATACTCAAAATTAGCTCCTTACAGCAGTCTGGCAACGCGACAAAAGTGACGACGAATCTGCAATCCCCAATGCGTAGCCAAGTGGTGCATTTACCCGTGAGAGTCATCAGCTGACCACCGGCACTCCTTATGTGCGGCCCTGCCCACGGTGTCTTGACCTTTCTAATACCGTAAGCAAGCTCCTGTCGCATGATCGAGAAGACGGCGCCAATGTAAACCAGTGCTCTGACGTGACGTCCGTCTATGAGAATGCCAAGGGCAGCACGTACAACTTCACCATCATTCGTAATCATCATCGCATTTGTCGTTGTTGTCGTCGTCATATCTTCTTGCGGTAGAAGGGCGAACTTTTTGGTGTCTCGACGATTAGCAACCTTGCCCCCGGAGGTCACAGCAGTTCGTTTCTCCGGCGCGGGCTAGTCGAACGGCCTCTGGGCACGTCCGCGTAGCTCTGATGGTTCGGAGAAGTTTGATGCGCAGGGGATGGAGATCATCAGCGACGCGGTGGAGTTGCTTGGTCAGTCGACAGTTAAGCGGCAGTGTGCGTGCGACGGACTTGAAAGAAAAAAAAAGCGGGACGAGAAATAAAATGGCAGCATATTCACGGAGTCAATGATGGAGAGTTGGGCGAAGCATCTGTCCGTCCATTCGTTATTGCTTCCGTCCGTCCATGCGTGCATATGTATGGCTGCCCATGCGTCTACCTGCCCGTCCGTGCGTGCGTCTGTTCGTGTGTCCGCTCGTCCATCTGTGCGTCCGTCCCTGGGTTCGTCCATGCATCCGTTCCTGCGTCCGTTCATGCGTCCATCCGTCCGTGCAGCCATCTGTGCGTCCAACCATGCATCTGTCTGTGTGTCCATTCGTCCACCTATTCAACATTCCAAGTACCACCATCTCGCATCTTTTCATCATATATTCCTCATATAGAAGCCCCGCCGTCTAGTGGACATTCCAAGGACTGAACGAGAGAAGGCGCACGCACACTTTCTTACGGCTTGCGCTTCGTGTCTAGTTTCCACATTTAACCACCTCGAGTTCATGGTATATACTTGTTCACTATATTCATGGCACTGCGGCCCAACGCTCGCTAAATCTTTCTAAAACAAAGGAGATTATGCCCAGCGAGTATTACGTAGCAACCCTTCCTTGTCAGATAGTGCTCAATGTACATGCCAATGACTGCTAAGGGGGAATGAAAGACAGGAGAAATCTGCTTTTAGTTAACGCGCATGCTGCGAAGTTTTTATTGATCAACAACGCACAGAAGAAACCTCCCACCAGCACCACCTTGGAGGTCAAAATGTAAGACTGCTTACACACTACGACTACTACTACGATTACGAGGGACGAACGGGTGCCGCTATAAGGAGCTTACGCGGGCCGTACAGCGCTCTTGTAACCTTTGTATAACGAGTGTTTGAATGATCGCGCTTCTGTTGTAGTGTACAGTCTAAACGTGTTTTTGCTGTTCATCGGAGTGTTTATCGCGTGTGTCCGTGATAAGTGTCGGAGAAGAATTATGTATTTGAATATTTGAATACTTGTCAGAAGTGCAATAAACTTCCCTTTGTTTCGCCCCTAAAATGGCCGAACGCAGAATCACCATCACGGCAATAGCGGGCAACGTGACCTGGTTCCTCGCAGCGGAAACAAATAGGTTGACGGTCGGCCGTGCGCTTCAAGTCAGTTCGGCGAACTGGTGGTCGTCTCACAGATTGTTGTTGCCACCAGACACGGCTGTGTGTCGTGACTGGAAGGGCGTCGCCTCAAAAGCCAGTGAAGGACGACGGACCACATCAGCATAACTGGCTGGATGTGGTTCGGGACTTGGCACCGGTGGTGTAAAGGCTTGCTTTAACTACTGGCTGGTGCTTTCGGCAAAAGATGCGACAGGCGATTGGGTAAGAGAAACGCAAAGGGCCCTAAATTCTTCACGCAATATTTTCCTGACCATTTGTATTAGGGGACCTTTTGCAGACGGCTGTGTTCTGAGCTGCAGCACTTACTGCCATGTGGTTCGGCAAGTGGTCAAAGTGTCGGCATCGTTGTTGCAGTGCGCACTCGACGACAATAGCCTCTTTTATGAGTTCATCTACTATTGTAGGTGGATTTTGTACGAGGCCCGTGAACATTAGTTTCTTAGCACCCCACGATTGGTGACGCATCTTCTTTGCCTTGGGTATGTAAGGGTCAGCTCGTTGAAACAGATGGATCATACCCTCTGCGTACACGGTGGCTGTTTTGTTGGGTTTTTGCATGCGGGTTTCAGTCAGTTGCTGTGCGCGATCCCATCGGTCTGAGTTCAAAACTGTGTCGAAGAGCTTTCGACGGAAATCGTCCCAAATTTGAAAAGAAGCCTCGCGGTTCTTATACCACATGCGAGTGCTATTTCCCAGTGTGAAGTGTGCATGGCCAACTTTCTGTTGTTCGTTCCAGTGGTTGAATACAGCGATTCGTTCAAACTATTCGCACCCCTTATCTATATAATCATACTCTTCCCCACGCAAAATTTAGGAACGGGATGATATTCAAAAGTCACCTGCGAGGGAAGAGCTGTCTACGATGGCAGAACTGTGGATGTGGTAGAGGCTGCCATGCTGTTAATAGGCGGAACAGGTGTGGTCTCTGGACTTAGGCCTACTAGGCACTGACTGAACAACTGCACCGGTGTCGTGACGAGGGGCTGAGTTTTCGGACTAGCTGAACGGGTCCAAGCAAGGCTGTCCTGCATCAGGTTGTAGGCTCCAGCACCATACACCAGTGTCATGACGTCAAAGCCGAGGTCTTGTCGCAGAAATCGAAATACTAGAAGCATGTCGGTCTCTTTATTATTAGAACGCGCAAGCGAGTTTCTCGTCCTTTTTGTAGTAATTCATCGCACATGCATAAGTACTATCGTCTTACCGGAGGCACGTGACAATATGGTGTGCCTAGAGGACATGGGTCACCTTGTTAGTATATTTATAAATCAGCATTGGTGTTGAGGCTCACAAATTTATAAGGTGTGCTTATCTCCTTTTTATTGATTTATTTCCTTATTTAACTAGTTATTTTTATTTTTTTTTAAATTTATTTATTACATACTACGGAACCCTTAGTCTAAGGAAGCTGGCGGCATCAGTATCCGGTGAATAATAAAGAAAATGACGGGCTAAACAGTTTGACGGTCAATTTGAAGAGCAAATATAAAGAACGGAAAGAAGAACTACATAATATCATTAGAATATTTTTGCTACCCCTCAACAGAAATTCTCATCAGATAAATGGACAACGGAAACATAGTCATTTTTCCTCTACACCACGATATAGCTCAACCAGAAAGAAAAACTTGACACTCAAATGATGCACTAATAGTTTAGGATTTACGGAGAGGCGAAGAGGGAAAAGCAGTGGATACTTGGAGGATCCCCCCGGGGTGCCTATTTACAATCTGAGACCACGCGTGGAAACTTTCAGTCTTTATAAGCTGTTTTTTTATTCAAATAAGTTGTTAGGAATTCAGAATGAGGCGCTAAAGTGTTAAACATGTTAGTAGCAAGTAGCTGTGTTACAGCATATTAAATACAAATATGCATAGCAGGCTTAACTTCTCTGTTTCTAAGAGCTCTCTGATGCTTGCAAATAAATTAATGCTCTAACTGAAAAATTTTCAGCAATCAATACTGTGCTCACAACGTTGTAGCTCCAGCATGTTCAAGAAGACCGTAGGTTTGCACTGCGAAATTCTAGCGATGAACATCCCCCAAAAGAACCATGGTCGACCTTATTTAGATGGCGGGATCCTTGAACATTATCTGTGACTATCTATCCATTATATATAGTCTACACAAATATATCGGCCTTGATTGATTTGTGGGATTTAACGTCCCAAAACCACCATATGATTATGAGAGACGCCGTAGTGGAGGGCTCCGGAAATTTAGACCACCTGGGGTTCTTTAACATGCGCCCGAATCTGAGCACACGGGCCTGCAACATTTCTGCCTCTACCGAAAATGCAGCCGCCACAGCCGGGATTCGAACCCGCGATCTGCGGGTCAGCAGCCGAGTACCTTAGCCACTAGATCACCGCGGCGGGGCAAATATATCGGCCTATATATAGTAATCGATACCATTCTCTGACACATCTATATAGTTTTTCATAGACAGATAGATAAATGGATAGATAGATAGATAGATAGATAGAAAGATAGATAGATAGATAGATAGATAGATAGATAGATAGATAGATAGATAGATAGATAGACCTGTACAATGCTTTTGTTTCGGTGCGATGTATCTCTCATTTCTACGACACGGTTCTGCAAGTCACGTACGGAAATATGCCCTGTGAATATTTGCAAAATGTGACTGCTAAGTGGGTGTGATGAGGAATAATAATAATGGTGTGTGTACGATATCGGCAAATGAAAATTAAGCAAGGCAGTACCGTAAATAGTGCGGAATCTCACAACCCCATCTGCACATTCATTCATCACTGTAACGCCCTTCAATAAAAGAGCATGGTGCTGGTAGATTCCAGCTGCATTTACTTATAAGATAGTTGCGAAACCACAGTCAGGTAAAGGAGCAAACTACTAAATTCAGCTGCGAAGACAAATGCTTTGGTGGTCGGCACATCCTGAAATTAATGATGAGAGCAATTTCATGTGGTATTCTTGGTGTTCTTGATTGTGCAAGGCTGGTAAGATAGTATGCTGTGAGTAAAGTTATCTTTATCTTCTAGTCAATGTGCTTGAGTGAAGCTGAAGCCCATTTCAGCTGAAAGCTTTCCATTGTTGATGCACTGCAGTGCTTACTTCGCTCGCGAAAATAATGAAAGGGTGATTTTCATCTCAGTTAGTGAGTGAGAACTGCCTATAAACATGTCTGTCTTGTCTTCCTCTTTCTGTCTTTCTGTCTTGTCGTTTTTCTCTTTTTCAACCTTGCGCCACGTATTTCAGCCTAATATGTACCAACTAGCCCAACATGGCGTACTGTTAAGCTTCATTTCCTCTACAAGGGGTCCATTCCAGTCTGTTTTACCTTCTACTCAGGCTCAGCATTACGTGTACTTGATCGCTTCTGCTTTTTGCCGTGCCAGGTTTATTGGTTGGTGCTTTTTCTGTCTCGTTTTTTTTTCTCTTTGTCAACCTTGCGCCACGTATTTCAACGTATAATCCCTTTCGCAATAGACCAGGGTTGTGAACAGTGTAAACATTACGTCTAGTTAAAATAATGTGTTACACGATTTCTCTCGTACTTGAGCTTCAAATGTTTTATACTGTCAGACCTATTCCCCACCTAATAACAACTGTTTTCTGGAGTCACAGCATTCTTAAAATGTCTTTCCCGGCTTTTATTCTGGACTATTTGATGTGATTCACCTGCATTTCATACAATTCAAAAGGAAGCACTACTGCAATAGGTGCCTTTTTAGGATGAGACAGCCTGCATTCAATTACAAACGTGTAATTTGAACAATGCCCAGGCAGATCGCACTCACTGAAGCATAGGGTACAGATAGCACACCCACCCGCCTTCTCTAATCTTGTGCATGGAAAAGCGGGTGCAACCCATGCTCTTCCCGTGCGGAAAACCTTAATTACCACAGAATAACTTTTACCGTGCCGCCAAACGAAATCATTGTTTGGGTCAAAGTCCATAGGCTATGTTTTATAACAATATCGCGTTATAGTGTTTTATGCATCTCGCTCTTTTACATATATTCTTGTTCTATGACTGAATATTGGCATTTAGTTGAGTATTTTAGTGACAATGCTAAGCAAAGCAGGTGGCGAAAATTTTAACACACCTATCGGGAATCATTTTCCGTAGGAGACTAGCGGTACTACAACATGCAGACATCGTCGCAGAAATTCATGTCGAGACAGACAAGCACGACATTGGAAGGAAGGAGACATGCCTTTCCAGTGGAGAATGTATATGCCAGGTAAGTAAACAACGTTTAATTTACAAACTGTTTTACGAAAAATAATTATAGCTCTACCTTCATGACAGAGAGTGAAGGCTATTTGACAACGTCGTAGGGAATTGTGGAACATTCATAAATACGCATTTGTCATAATATGGTGGCACAGGCGCAAAGAAAAAGACACTTTACTGATAAAAAAACGAATGCTTATGTGGACACAGAAGAGCGCATCGTAATTATGTGGCACTCACAAGTCGCCTAGTATATATAAATATATCCGAGCAGCTCTGAAAACGCAGCGTGGTAGCAGCGATAGCTTCAATGACGCAGCAGAGCTACACTTACGGGGTATCAATTAGGCCTAAATAAGAATTCTCGTGAAGTAGAGAAGCAGTCATCACGACTATATTCGTAATTATCTGGATAGGCAGAGGTACCCGCTGCACATATGTAGGACACCATGTACACTCAGTTGATTGTGCTGATAATGATGTGGAATAATGGCTTAGCCCTTGTCTAGTCAGGATCAGGTAGCCATGGGTTGAACACTTCGCAGGAGGGGGGGAACAGTAATCGATAACTGTTTACGCAATTCGCAAATTAAATTAGGTTAACACTTGCGCATTGTAAACCACCCACTTGTTAGTTTATGCTCTTCTACCACGTCATCTTAGATGCGCAAACGAGAAGGCATTGAAGAGCCTGCTCCGAAGAATTTCCAGGGTCGGCGCCATTAGGTGAGACCGAAAAATCACCGTACGCGGAAGTGCAAATTCGACATGAATGCGAACAAATAAATAACTGCACCAATAAAAATATTCAGCCGGAGCGAGAATCGCACCCACAAGCCAACATCGAATGGCTCCATGAAAGAACACTTGAGTAGAGCACACGTGTTCTACCACAGAGCCACGCCACTACATTTTACTGCTTCGAATAGAAACGTTATGAAAATGTCATGTATCTGAAAGAGTTTTATTCATACATGTATTATCCCGTTGCAAAATCGTAAGATCACACGAAGCGTACAAAACAAGCAAATCACATCAAGAATCAGTGGCTTAACGTTGCCCACATCTTAGAAAGTGTGCACTGTTGCGCCCTACGTATCTTTCTGCAGGCCGCTGACGTCAGTTCAGGATTTTGTAAAACTCAAATTTCGTTTAATAGCGTGACTGAACTTTCGAGTTATTTGGCTTAAGAAAATAATATTCGCAAGTTGGGAAACCAAAAGCAAGCAGGTTTACTGACAGTTTGTACGCTTATTTACACAGTGAGAGGGGGACAGGTCAGCGACAAGCAGATGGGAAGAGCCAATAAGAAATTGAATGAGTCGTTAACTTAAGCACCAAGGCTCAGAGCTTCTTCCACTTAGCATCGTACTGTTTAACCCTAAGGCAGGCTCCTACTTCTTGACTGAATACAATCCATTACAGGACACCACCTGCCCTGAAACCAGCAAATAACACACTGTCACCGAGGGGTCGTTGCGATAAGCATGTGTTAGGTCTTCAGGTATGCAAAGTTTTGTTGTTGTTGGCAAAGGTTTCACTTTGAAGGGGCAACATGTGCGCATGTTTTGCCATCAGGGGGCATTGCTTTGTTGTTATTGGCAAAGGTTTCACTTCAGGGGGGCAGAGAGGCCAGCGCCTGCGCACGATTTACCTTCAGGGGGCAGAGCACGTATTACTTATACGTAATGACACGTAATACTAATAAATACAAGCTAGTGACCATCACACATCACACATCATCCTCCTCACACATCAGGGAAAGTGAGGAGAAAAATATGATGAGAGAATGCACAATGTCACATATAAAGGTTAATAGACCAGCATTTCAAGTGCTTGCAGGGGGCAGCTCATCCATGGGGGTAAGCATCTTTGGCGGGTGGCTAAAGGTGACGTTAAACAGATTATCTGATGGCAGGTGGTCAGTGCTTGTCCTTTGCTCACCGCCTGTTTTCGCTCCCCGTCAGCTAAGATGTTAACAAACGGACCGCTCCTATTATGGCTGCGCCGACAGGTCATGACCGGTTTCAGGATTTTGTATCACTGAACGTCAGTGTAACAGGAATTATCAAGACTGCAGACTACTTTACCGACGGGTATTGGTGCTACTTATCGGTAGGGCTGCTAATCTTGTCATTTTGTTTATTGAATAAGTAAACACTGCAAAGCTTGACGTATGTGTATTAGGTTAGCCCATTAGACGTTTACGTACCTTATAATAACTATTGCAGTCACGGGATACAAGAATAAAGCAACATTCTTTCAACGGGTAGAGGTAGCAGCGACCACATTACGAAAGTTGTCTAAAGTGGGTGGATCGGAAAAGGAAGTGAGGGTGACGAAGAAAGGAGCAACACAAATGAAGGTGTCTTTTTATGTCATGGACACCTAGAGCTGAGCGTTGGGAACGCCAACGTACACTTAGCCGTGAACGAAAATGTCGGTGAAGGGCAGCCGAACCACTGCATCGTACTTCCTACAGCTTTCACGCTTGACTGCAACAGGATACATGGGTAATTTTTTTTTTCGAGTGGTAGCGGTTCCTCGCACCAGTGGTGGTGGTGGTGGTGGGAAGCTATGCAACCAAAATTGGCTGTTTTGGTCTCGCAACAGCTTTCACTATAAAACTTCCATAGGTTGCGGTGGCTGAGTGCTGACCCACAAGTCAAAGAATCAAATCCTGGCCCCGCCGGCCGCAGGTTGGAAGCAGGCGGAAATGCTCGAAGCCCGTGTACGTATCTGTGAGCACACGGTAAGAAATACCAGAAAATAGGAATTTGCGATGCCTTACATTGTGGTAATATTTCTGAGTTTGATTCCTAATTACAGACGTGCATAAACAAATACATGGCTAAGAAGGAAAGGTGAACAGTTATTCTATCGTGGATTCCGAATTCTGTCTTTAACCTCATGGTCTTATCGTGGTTTGGGTCGTCGAACCCCATACTTTGTTGCTATTACCACATTGTAATTATGAGGCACGACGCAGAAGGTGACAATATAACAATTTGGACTATTCGTGCTTCTGTACCATCTCTCAAAACCTTAGTCGTGTTTCTTGCTTTTGCTGCTTGAAAATGCAGCCACCATGTCAGAGAAAGAATTGTTTGTGCAGGAGAATACTGAAAAAAACCCTTCTTGGCTGAGATACGAATGTCTATGAGAAAACGGAAAAAATCGTAAATTTATTGTGATTTTTTGGAAATATCAAGCTCCTCTATTAGTAAACTTCAACGAATAAAGTGTCGCGTTTGATGAGTATATCCTCTGTCCGCTTGAAGCACACACTCGACGACCGCGACAGGTCATTTTTATATGCATGTTATTTGAATTTTATCTGATGGTATGAAGGTACATAGCAGTTCAGTGCTCGCTGCTCGTGTTAATCGTATCCCTTGTTGAAGATTCACGCGGCTGCGTGTAGAGTAATGCACACAAGACAATTTGGTGTTTCGCTGAAAGTATTGACTCGAAACTAAACTGATCGTTTCTCTGACCATTTACAAGGCTTTTGGCCTTATCCAGACCTCACTGATAACAGTTGTTCAGCTACTCGTACTGCACTTTTCTTTATGAGAGTGAACAGCGAAAACACACTATTAGAACCTAGACTGGCGCGTACGCTGAATGACAAGGGTGGATTCACTCGTCAAGGAGAAGATTTTTAAAGCGAACTTATAACCGACTCTGCATACACAACCACCTACTAGATGAATGGCAACAGGCTCCTCGACATTCAAGCTAAAATAGTTCTAAACAATGTGCACTGGCAGGTGCTGCTTTTAGCCGATTTAAAACATCTTCTGTGGACAGGCGCAGTTTTCTCAAAAGGCACACGGCTCATTCCTCACTTTGTCGTATGAATATTTATTCAGGAAGCAATGACCACTTGACAGTCAAAGTAGTACTGCTCCGACAGGAACAAAGATCTCTCGCACAGCAACTGACGCCTGAGCGTATTTTATTTCTCCTCTCTCCTAAATACAATCTGCTGCATGCCGACATTACCACTCTATAGAAATCAATGAAGTCTGGCTATCAAGCACCTCTCGCAATATACAGTAGTCCAAAAGGGCTCATTGGAGTTGTGTGGGAGAGGGCATCTCACTGGTATGAAGGCATGACCTGAAGCTGTTCATCATCATTTCGTCCCCTTACCCCTTTCCCACCTCATCATCAACAGTGGCCCAGAGTCGTCTTTTCCTTTCAGTAAAAGGTACGTTCATTCATGATTTGATAAAATGGGTATTCGATACATTTTCGAAACTACGTATGTAGTACATATTCTTGTCACCAAGCATCGGTCCTTGTAAATAAAGCCATTCAAGAAGTTGACGAATTCTTCGTATTGACCTAGACTTTCACAATCCCCACGTTTTAAATATATCCTGAACCCAATCGAAGAACACAAGAAACTCAATAGCGCTCAAGGTACACATCATGCATCATACCACACTTCTCACGCTGAATGACGTTCATATTTCTCTCTTTGATGGTGCATTATTAAACTTATATTGAGTTTCTCATCTCACGCCCATGAAATTGTTATCACTGGATACTTACTGAAGGGCTCCAGAAAATTCGACCATTTGTGGTCTATAAATAGCGTGAACAACGTAGGCTTTCGCCATTTTACCTCCACCAAAATGCCGCAGCCGTGCTCAGTATTTAGAAGTGGATGACTGGCGAAGCTGTCTAGCACATAGCAGAGGCTACAGTGGCATGAACTGTCAGGTTATTAGCGTGATTATCAGCGTTCAAACAACAGACGCTGGTGGTTCGGTTGTGAAAGAAGTAGGAAAGAGCTACGACAGAACGTGCGAAAAATTTCTCGAGACGGGAAGACGAGGAAGCCACGAAGGCTTCTGGAACGTGGTTCTAGAAGACGCAAGTCAGCCAGTGTTTTTGAGGCGGGTGTGGAACCAGGTCAAATCTGTCCAAGGCCCAGCAACATTGGCTTACTTCAAAGTTCAAGGACGTCACCTGCGGCGCGGCTCCTGCCCGGGTGCAGCGGCCGGAAGCGCGCTGCTGGACGAGGTCTGCCTGGTGCTGCCTTCGTGGAACGTTGGCTGATCATGATGCTCGCGAGTCACGGCCAGCCGTGCTGAGTTGGTCACTGAGTTAGATGCAACCGTGCTGCACACGGTAGCCCATCCCTGTGTGGCGACCATGCCTACCGTGCGACTGTGCACCCTCCGTGCCACTTCTGCCTTCCCGCATGACGACTGGCACACCACGACAGAAGGCTTCGGCTTCGAACCGTGTAGCGGGGGTTTTTCTTATTTTCTCTTACCAGAACGAAGCCGAACTCTGGACAGCTTAGAAGTGCCTGTTGCACATGCTTGCCAGTACCCTGTACATTTAGGTTTTCGGTTTATCACATTTTTTGTCACCTCTTCGCTAGGGTTCTTCATAAAGTGGTTCTTTTTACCTACAAAGCAATCTTAAAAATCCTTTCTCGTCCGTCGGTCACAACCCACGTGACGAACGTCTGTAAACATCACAATTTCTGGCTTTCGTGAGATGGGACCAAGCTGTATTATTACATCTGAGAGCATCACGTTGTTTGTGTGTGGCAGACAAGAATTTATGAAAAAAGAAAGCTAAAAAATGGGACTGAGTGGAGAGGCGTTATTGGCATGGGTGAACGCGGAGGAAAAAAAATGAGGGCAAAGAAAGCGAAAGATCGAGGGGAGGCACTCCTAGCAGCGCAAGGGTATCATGAGCGTGGCCTAGACCGTATAGAGGCTGAGAAACTCCTCCTTGATGAGCGACGTCGGGTCGCAGAGGCGCAGCGTTTGAACACGAGTTTTGTGAATGATAGCATGGGTGATGGTCAGAATGTATGCATGATGGTCAGCCTACACAAAATGGTTTCGCCCTAGTGAAGTAAGGGTTACCCGGCCCGAGATTGCTGAAACAGGTCGACAGTTAGCGGGACGTCTGCGTGGATGCTTCGACTATTGGCAAGATCTGGCGAAAACTCCCAAAACCTATGACGCACTGCGAGATAGGATGGCGTACGAGCAGTTCCTCAAGCAGGGCAACGAGATGTTGGTTGTCTTCCTAAAGAAACGAGGATGTAACAACCTAAACAACGACGGCATATAAATATCTAAGGCTCAGGTAATCATCAATCCTGCTGGACAAAAGGATGAAAAGAAACTTATTGCTTTGGCTAAAGTTGACACTGAAAGCGAAAACAAAGGAAAACTGCTCTGTTTTGCGTGCAACAAGATGGTTCATCGAGCTTCCGACTGGTGGACTAAATCTGGAGCGCCAAAGTTGATGGCGTGCCGGATTTGTAAAAAGACTGGGTACAGACCCGATAGTTGTCCCTCGAAATCTCAACAGTGATGAGATGCATCATGCTCTGTTTTAGGATCAGGGGAAACCACAACATGACAAATAAATGGAAAGTGGGCCCGACAAGCAAGGACAGAACCATAGTCATGGTATATTCGAGGGGACTGCGAGGAATGCAACTTGCGATAATGGGTCATAGCAGATACCAATGATAAAGAACATCTCGAAGGAATGCTCGACGATGTTGCATTCGCTATACCGAATGCAACATCGTCGTGGTGAAAGGGTCACCGGTTCCTGAGCGCAACCTAACTGGTAACACTCGTACCATTCGTTTATTTGACCAGTCTGCGCAAGACTTGCCTAAAGCGAAGGTGTACACTGATTCACCGCTTTTCAAGGGTCGGGTACTTGCTACTTGTATTCTGAGAATCGTTGTATGGAAAGATTGTCGTTGTGCTTGGAAAGATTGAAGAGGTATTGTCAGATACACAGAAGCTGGCATGACGACATAAATGCGAAAGTATTCGCCATGATCCAGTAGGCCATGTACAACAAGCTGAAGATTTAGTCTCATTGAATAGAGGCTGACAAGGTGATGTCACGGTAGCTGAAGGGAAAGAAAAAAATTGCAGCATCTCCAGGCATTTAATGATGAGTAGTGAGGTGGAGCGTCCGTCTGTATGTCTGTCCGTCCGTTGATACATCTGTCTATTCATCTGTCTGTGCATCTGTCTGTCTGTCTCTCTGTCTGTCAGTGTGTGGGTCCGTTTGTCTGTCCGTCTGTGTGTCCATGCGGCCGTCAGTCCATTTATCCATGCTTTCGCCTGTGCATCCGTCTGCCCGCCCATGCGTCAGTCCGTCCGTACATTCGTTCATCCATCCACCCATCCGCCCGTCTCTCAGTCCGCCCATCTATCCGTCCATCCGTGCGTCCGTCTGTTTGTCTATCTGTGTGTCTATTTGTGTTTTTGTCTGCTACCGCCGCTTATGCCTGACGTAGGACGAGGTTTGACTAAAAGGAGCTTCGCCCTCAAAAAAGGAGAGACAGTTGCGTGTTTCGTTGATCCAACCCCTAGATATCAGCAGGGAACATATCCAGAAATTACAGCACACAAATCAAACGTTGAAAACATGCTTGGCCACATTGGCGAAGACAATCGGCAGTCACTAAGTTTGTGTTGATACACGAACTTCTCCTCTGGCGCCACCACACAACAGAAAGGTGAGACCTAGAGCAACCTGTAGTTCCAAAGCTCTCCAAACACAGTGATGAAAATAGCTGATAAACGCCTTCTGTCAGGTCAACAGGGGCGAAGGAGAACAACGGACCATGTCCTTACAGAGTTTCATTGGCCGGGTGTATAGGCGGACGTCATACGGTTCATGAAGTCATGCGAGATATGTCAAGGATCCGAGCCGAAACACTTCCTCGGAAGAGTCCCATTCATAGGAATTTTTGTACCATAGACACACCTTTTCACCGGTTTGCTATCGATGTTATTGGGCCTCTGTTTCGAACGTCATACAAGGGCCACAAGAATGTCTTAACGATGGTAGATTCTGCTACCTGTTATCGGATGCGTTAGCTCTACTGAGAATCGAGATGGAGTGCACAGCGGAAGCATTGGTAAAGATGTTCTCGCGTGTTAGAGTGCTACAAGATATTTCATTTCATTTCATTTATTTTACCCTCAATTGCCCATAGCTTTACAGAGGGGAGTGGGGTACAGAAAAAAAAAACTCTAACCAACAGCAAAAATAGTAACATCAAAATATTAAAAATTACAAAACATGAAAATTTGATGTTAGGCAGTAAAATGAATGTACGTGTAAGTATCATCAGAATGGGGCAAACAGAGTACAGAAATATATATGTACAATATACACTTCACGTGTCATCACGTAAGTAATTCTGTACTGTAGATGAAAACAAATCGTGACTTGAAATGGAAACCATGTCTGAGGGAAGGTGGTTACAGTCGTTGGAGGTGCGGGGAACGAAGGAATGATGAAAAGTGTTAGTGCGGCAGCTAATGACGTGTACCTTATGTTGATGATCTAAACGAGCTGAATAATAGGCAGGAGTGGTAATGAACTGAGCTTTCAAAAGTGGATGATTGAATATCTTGTGAAAAAATATGAGACGAGATGCTTTGCGACGTGATTCAAGTGACTGTAGTGAAAGGCTGTGTTTCACTGACGTAATACTGCTAGTGCGATGGCAGTTATATAGAATGAAGCGTGCTGCGTTATTCTGTACCATTTCAAGCGAGTGAGTCCAGTTCAGTTGAAAAGGATCCCAAATGGAGCATGCATAATCAAGTTTTGGACGAACTAGTGTTTTATACATGGTTAGTTTCACGGCTTGAGGGGCACGGCTAAAGTTGCGTCGTAGATACCCTATCATACGGTTGCTATTGTTAATAACATAGATAATATGATGTTTCCAGTTCAAGTCAGATGCTATATGAATCCCCAAGTGTTTATACAAAGTTACAGACTCTAGATCAACGTCATTTAAGATGTAGTTAACAGGGGGTCTGGTAGTTCGTGAGATACGTAAAACTTTACATTTGTTAGTGTTGAGGTCCATGTGCCAAGTTCTACACCAGCTGGCAATATTAATAATGTCACTTTGCAAAGAACTAGCGTCAGAGTTGGATGAAATTTCTCAGTAAACAACGCAGTCATCGGCGAAAAGGTGAATCGAAGAAGTTACTACATCGGGTAAATCGTTAATATAAATAAGGAATAGTAAAGGGCTCAACACAGAACCCTGGGGCACACCAGAAGTAACGGGAGAAGAAGGTGAGCTGTAGTTCTTAGCAACAACAAATTGTGAGTGATTAATTAAGAAAATCTCGATACAAGCAAGAATGCCACCATCAATATTAAGAGTCCTAATCTTATATAGTAGTAGGTGATGATTAATCTTACCAAAAGCCTTCGAAAAGTCTAAAAAAATGCAGTCGACCAGTGAACTCCGATCTAGAATGATATGTAACGAATGGGTAAAACAAAGCAACTGTGTTTCACATGAGAATGACTTCCTAAATTCATTCTGTGACGTGTTAAAGAACGATTTAGATTCTAGAAAGTTGACCAAGTAAGAGAAGATTATGTGCTTCAAAAGTTTGCATGGTATAGAAGTAAGTAAAATAGGTCGGTAATTAGTAACAGAATGCTTGTTTCCTGATTTGCGTAGCGGAACCACCTTTGCCTCTTTCCAAACGCGTGGCACCACACCTTCATTCAAAGACTGTTGGAATATTTTACACAGGAACATAGATGAGGCATGCTTAGTTTTTTCAAGGATTCTTGCGTTTATGTTGTCAACACCACAAGCAGAGGATATTCTGAGTGATTCGATTAGTTTTACAATTCCATGGGCCTCAGTCACTATAACAGACGTTGATGGATAGTTGCGCGCTGGTAAGGAGACGGTAGCAGAAGTGGACGACCCTGAAAAGTTCCGAACAAAATTTTCGTTCAGACTTGCTGCACACATCTCGGAAGATACGAAAAGGCCGTCCGAGTCAACAAGTACAATTTCACTGTCGTTGGTATTTGTAATAGTTTTCCAAAACTTTCTAGGGTTGCTGACAAGCATTGATGGCGGAGTGTTAGATAGAAAGTTAGCCTTAGCATCCGAAACTGCTGACGAGTAAACTCGCGCAGCACTCTCGTAGGAGCGCCAGCGTTTCTCCGTACTCTGGAGTTTCGCAGCACGAAATAAGCGTTTCTTTTTGTTAGAAAGTCGCTTTAGGTATGTATTGTACCAGGGGGAGCAAGAGCTCACAAGTATAGACTTTAAGGGAACAAAGGTACGAGTAAGTTCGGAGATTTTGTTAACAAAGAGATCCCAGCTTTCCTGCATAGTTCTATTATCAAAGTCATGTAGATAAGTGTCGTAAAATAGAGAGAGTTCGTTGTTGATTGCCTCAAAGTTTGCAGCATTGTAGTTATAGATAACCTTGCGTTTTTTAGTAGCAGTTGTCATGCTGTTGCGTATGTAAAAATGTAGCAGACAGTGATCGCTGAGACCAGGAAGTGAGTTTAGTGCATGACTGTTGTCGGCCATTGTTGTAATAATCAAGTCAAGAATGTGCGATGAAGAATTGGTGACGCGAGTTGGGTTATTCACCATCTGCGTAAAATTAAACAGGTTGCAAGTATCGAGAAAACATTAGCCATTCAAAGAAAATGGTACGACGTCTGGTAACGATGACGCCCACAATATGGTAGGATTGTTGAAGTCAGCGAGAATAGTTATCGAAGAAGATGGGTACCGCATTGTAATTTCAATAATGTTATCGTGAAACTCCTGAACAAAGCTGATGTCTGTATCTGGAGGGTGGTAACAGACGCCAAGAACAAGCGTTTTATTATTCACAACCAACCCGCACCATATCACTTCCAATGTAGACGTCCCGTTTATAAGAAAGGACTTGAAACGCTTCGAAATGGCAAGCGAAGTACAACCACCTCGTCTTCCATCTCTATCGCGGCGGTAAATGTTCAACGATTTGGAAGTAGTAAAAATTTCGTTAATGCAAACATGAGCGTTGAACAAAGTCTCGGTCACGGCAATGACGTCGGCTTCACAAGAATCGATAAAAGCGTCAAAAGCGTCCCGCTCTCCCATTATGCTACGGATGTTCGTGTAGAGCACCGAAATAGGACGTGATACGATACTGCTACTTCCCCTAGCTGATTGTTATGAGGAAGCAATAGATGTCCGCGCACGTGACAAAAGTGCGGCATCAGGCAATAAACGTGCGTGAAGGTCATGGCTGTGATCGGAAGTTGAGTGCGCCCCATTTCCAATGCGGAATTCGCTGCCATTACTCCGAGAATGCACAGTAGTCTCGCGAACAATGCCCGCGGAGGCATCATAACAATAGTTTCTGTGGGTAACAACGAGCTTGTCGTAACAAAGCTGAAAAGCGGGTCCGCCAGGCAATGTTTTTGCATAATTGTGCAGCATCTTGCGCGCTGTTCTTGTAGCCTGACAGTAGTCCTCCGATACAGAGACTTTATGACTTCTCAACTTAGATCGACGTGCCAGCACAAGTAATTTTGCTTTAAGGCTTGCAAATTTTACTATCACTGGTCGAGTTTTCTCGCGTATATTTGAAGCACCTAAACGATGAGCCTTTTCTACTGCATTCGTGTCGAACTCGGCGCCTAGGCTACTAGAGAGCAAGTTGGTAAATGCCTCTTCAGTAGCTTGCCAGGTCTCATTTTTATCGGGCATACCGAAAAACACTAAGTTGCACCTTCGGGCTCTGTCCTCGAGGTCATTTAGACGGGACACCAATGCGTCATTTGTTTGAGTGATGCTGCCGATAGCTTCATTCATGACCTGCAATTCCTTCTCAATGTCCGCAACCGAGTTAGTCCGCAGTTCAACCGTCGAAAGTCCCTTTCAATCTCGCGTAATTTGCTCGCCACAAGTTGCTGGTTGACTTTCACCTCGTCGATCGCCTTTGCCAATTTGGACTGCTCAACGGCAGATGAACCACAGCGGGCACTTATCTTAGAAAGCATTGCCACAACTTCTTTATGGCGCGCATCAGTAGAAGGTGGGTTGTTCGCGACATCATCTAGTGGCCCAGGGTTTTTTTGTGGAGGCCCTGGGTTTGCTTCAACGTCACCGCAACACAAGAGTAGCGAGCAAAGGGCGTTAGTACACTCTCGCGACAAGACGTATAACACCTGTGGGTGTGGAAGCAGCAGTAAACAACGGTTACTTGTCTTCTTAGCATATAATGAATCGGTTTCACCAACCTGTATAACGTGAAAGCGAAGCTCGTAAGCCATTGCCACAGTTGTGCTGCCTCCACGCCAACTAAACCACTGACGTTTGCTGTTGCCGCTTTTGTTGCTTGATAAGAACAATGTCTCTGACGATGACGATGTCCCGAATGGCCTGGAAAGCTCAGGTGTGTCAGCGCAGGCACTCGGATCCGTAGTAAAGCCGCAGTCTTCTGGAAACTGCAGCTGTTTGGCAGGGGTGTCAACCGGCCTTCCGGAGTGAACCACAAGCGGCAGCCAGACCAAAACGACCTGTATATTGTGAAAGCGAAGCTCGCAAGCCATTGCCACAGTTGTGTTGCCTCCACGCCCACTAAACCACTGACGTTCGCTGTTGCCGCTTTTGTTGCTTGATAAGAACTATGTCTCTGACGATGAAGATGTCCCGAATGGCCTGGAAAGCTCAGATGTGTCAGCGCAGGCACTCGGATCCGTAGAAAAGCCGCAGTCCTCTGGAAACTGCAGCTGTTTTGCAGGGGTGTCAGCCGGCCTTCCGGAGTGAACCACAAGCGGCAGCCAGACCAAGACGACCTGTATAACATGAAAGCGAAGCTCGTAAGCCATTGCCACAGTTGTGCTGCCTCCACGCCCACTAAACCACTAACGTTCGCTGTTGGCGCTTTTGTTGCTTGATAAGAACAATGTCTCTGATGATGACGATGTCCCGAATGGCCTGGAAAGCTCAGGTGTGTCAGCGCAGGCACTCCGATCCGTAGAAAAGCCGCAGTCTTCTGGAAAGTGCAGCTGTTGGGCAGGGGTGTCAACTTGCCTTCTGGAGAGAACCACAAGCGGCAGCCAGACCAAGACGACCTGTATAACATGAAAGCGAAGCTCGTAAGCGATTGCCACAGTTGTGCTGCCTCCACACCCACTAAAACCAATATAGGCAGTGGCCATGGAAAATCTTTTCCTTGAAGTCTTAGGCGCGAAATCTGTCGGCTACTTTTATTTTGGCAGCTACCCACAACGCCATATCACCCCATGGCCAATGGACTTGTGGAGAGATTTAACGGCACCCTGAAACAAATGGTCCGCCGCATGTAGCGAGAAAGGCCTTCACACTGTTACAGATAATGGCGCCCCTGCTCTGCGCCTACCGGGAAGTTCCGCACACGAGCATTGGATTCTGGGCATTCGATCTGCTCTGCGGTAGATTTGTACACGGGCCAATGTGCATTCCTGAGGAACTGCGAACAGGGGTGAACATTGATCCTGACACAAAAACAACACGCGGGTATGTTGTCGATCTCCCGAAGTAACTGCAAAACACATGCAAGGTGACCCATGAAGAACTTCTCAAGGGCAAGATCACGCAGAAGAAATATTACGTAAGAAAGCAAGAGTTCGTCAGCCATCGCCAGGAGATAGTGAATTGCTACTACTACCATCAAATAAAAACAAGTTAATATTGACTTGGAAATAACCCTTCAAGTTCGTTGAGAAACGCAATGATTATGAATATGTGATAGATCTCGGAGCTCGGAGAAGCTTATTTCCAAATACCTTCTCAAGAAAGACAACGAAAGAAAGTCCGTGAATGAAGTACAAGCCGCTGCTGTTACTGTGCAGTCAGACACTGCAAACAGACGCATGTTCGACCAGCATTAGGGATGGCCTAATGAAATGGCATGCAGTTGTGCTACATTCAGTGACCGACGCCAGCCGTAAGCTTCTACCACGCGAAGCCCGGGGCTCAACTGTTGAGAGGGAAGCACTGGCGCATGTATGGGCCATTTAGAAGTTCCGCGTTTACTTTTTTGACATGCTATTTGAATTACAGAGTGACCACAAGCCTCTCACCTACACAAATTCTGCTAGGCATGAATAGCTTAGTATTACCCAAGAGCCTTTTACTGACTGAATACGATTTCATAATCGAGTACCATAAGGGCGCCGAAAACATAGCTGCCGACTACCACAACCGCGTTTGAACCCTTCACTGAGCATCGTTTAGCATGCCATTAGCTTGCCATGCTAATCGCTATACATCTTTAAATACTAGAGTTAACACCTGTTATTCTTGTCGTTTTTATTTTGTTTTTGTTTGTGTGTCTTCCACCTTCTATGGTTGTAAAAAGTTGTTTTCCTCGAAAAACTTTCATGAGCAGGAGGTTGTTATAAAGAAAGGACACACATTTCAACTTTTATGGGTAGTGCGTAAGCATAAAAGATTTGAAGTGGCAAGCCAAAACATAAACTGGAGAGCGGAGGGCCGGTGGCATGGTATTCGAAAGAAGTAGGAACGAGCTACGACACAACGTGCGGAAAAAGGCTCGTGACAGAAAAACGTGGAAGCCACGGAAGCTTCTAGAGCACGGTTACAGAGGACGTGCATGTTCTTTAACGAGCTTTCTTTATTCTTCCGATGTGAATGGTCTAAGCTACATAGGCTTCAAATATTATTCATGGCAAAACTTTTAGAGCTAATACACGCATCACTTCGCGGTGTAGTTTGCCCGAACGTACTTACTACTACTCCACCAATAGTATTTGCAGATATATTTCCAAGAAACGCTAAGCAAATACTCACGAGGTATTTAAAAGAGTTGTTGGAAAACCACCTCAAGAGCGTGCGTATAAATCCAGTAGTACTCACAGATGCTTCTGTAACTGTATCCAACTGATCTCAGTTGGTCCTTTTCTCTTCGCTTGCCCTACTTCATACCAACAAACAAGGCAGAATTTACAGCAATCATTCTTACACTGCGTAAAGTACCATCACACATTTTTTCAGTAGTGGTGTTGATAGATTCATTTTCCGTCTGCGCTGCGATAGTAGCATCTCACTTATCCAACTACCTCGCATTACTTTATTCGTATACGCCAAATCATGTGCAGAACGTAGATCTGGTTTGGGTACTATGCCACAATAAATTATAAATGAATGAAGCGGTGGACACTTTAGCCGCAGCATCTATTAAATGACCTGTCCTGAATATTCTAAAACCATCCCGCGATCACACGTTTGCACGATTCAGAAAACACTGTCTGCACGAGAAACATACTAAATCTGTGCTTAGCGACACGAGTTTCCAGCATTTTAGGTGTCCGTAGAATAGCTGAAGGTGCAGCACAGTAATAAACTTGCGATGCTGAATACCGTCTATAAATTTCTACTTACACGGGCCTTTATTCATTCCATCATCCCCATGTATGTTTTGTAATGAAGCAGAAACGATCGAGCACTTCTTGGAGTGTCGCAAACATCAGAACCTAAGGCAAAGATTTCTAAAACCACCTTTTCAAAAAAAGGGCCCTAAGCTTTCTACATTGGCAGTGCTCTCCCTGGAGTCGTCAGCACTGGGGCAGTGTGACCGGGTGATATACAAGGCCATATTTATTTATTTGAAGAATCAAACAAAACAACATGTTAAATATATCAGGAAATCTCAAAAAATATGTTTAATCTCACCTTTGACATCAATTATATTAATTCACTAGTTCATATATTTGCCTTTGTAGCTTTGCATTGAAACATACCAAAATTATGATGAATATATTTGTCTCCATTTATACTATCTTTTTCGCATATTCTCCCCCTTTTTTTTCTCTTTTGTTTTCTCCTTTTTATTATATTTTTGATTTTACTTTACTTCACAAATTCTACTGTTGCTTATCTCGTGGTCGATCCCCCGTGGTGCGTAGTGCCATTCTTCTGGGAATCATCATCCTCATCATCATCCTGAGGTGGACGGAGGACCACGTCGAGTCTGTCCAAGGTCAAGCCCCAGAGGCTTAGTTCCAGGTTCAAGGAACTGACATGAGCCGGGAGCGGGTTCATGGATGAGGCCTGCCTGGTGCTGCCTTTTTGGACCATTGGTTGAAAATGGGTCTCTGGAGTCGCAGCCCTAGGTGCTGAGCGCCGGTGAGTGAGATGCAACGCTGCTGCACATGGTAGCACATCCGTGTGTGGCGACCGTGCCCTACCGTGCGACCATGCCTCCTCCATGCCACTTCTGCCCTGCCGAACGTCTACCGGCACACCTCGACGGGAGGACAGTCCTTAGAGCCATGAGGCGGTGGTCTTTCTTAATTTACCTTACCATTCCCGAAATCTATGCGCTCGATAGGGTCGTGCAGTACCAAAGCCCAACTCCACACAGTTTAAGCCTGCCTGGTGCACATGCTTGCCAGTACCCTGTACATTTGTTTTTCGGTTTATCGTTTCTCAATTTTCTCTTCACCACCGTACTTCATGAAGTTTTACAGCAAAAGGTGTTATTCCGCCGCGGCCACCGCCGCTGGCAGTGTCCATAACCACATCAAGTGAAATTGAAAAAAAAACATCTAGTGGAGTCCGGCGATTATATAACAACTTTGGGCTGTCTAGAGGGCCCACGATGCGGCACTAGATCTCGGCCTTACTGTCGCATCATCCGGACATAACAACTTTGGGCTGTCTATAGATGGCCCACAATGCGGCGCTAGGTCTCGGCCTTAGTGTCCCATCGTGGGAGTGGGCCGCCGTGTTTTAGGACGCACGCCGTCGATCCTTCACAATAAAGTTTTCCGAAACCAATGACACAGTGGGGTTTGAACCCGGGTCCACTGGGAGCCAGCCCAGTATTCTACCACTGAGCTACGCTGGTTTTTTTTCTTTATTTCTGGTTCAACATCACATACGGGTTGCTAAGATAAATATATTACAATTCACAACGAACAATACAATAAACTTAAAAATAACTAAGCCCGTCAAGCATTACTATAACACATCACGTCCTAGAATTCCTTCATGGTCAGTAGGGCTTCTACCCTTTCTACCCATGAAGGTACACATTCGTCTGTTCTTACTACCTCGAGAAATCTTGAGATGCTTTCTTTGAAATACTCTCTTGCTGGTCTTCTGTCTGGGTCACAAAGAAATCCAGCCATTCTAGAGCGCCATATACTGTGCAAGGCAGTCATCATGATAAAATCGAAAGGTAATCCATCCTCATTCTCTATTGCCAAATACCTGATCCCATGAGGGTCTAACGGGAACTCTTTTTTGATTGTCCTTTGTAATACGTCCCAAAAATAAACTCCTTCCCAACAGTGCAGAAAAACATGGTCAATAGTTTCCGGTTTCTTACAAATTAGACAGTGAGATCCCCAAGGCATATAAAACCCCCGCTCCTCTAGGAAGGTTCTTACAGGAAGTGTTCCAGTGTGTAATTTGAAAAAGAACGTTTTCGCACTTGGAGCTGCTGGCATTTTTTTAACTCGTTTAAGTACATTCTGACCCTTGCGTGCTGTATATAGCGCTCTGTACAGTGGGATGGGGAGCATCGTGTCACATAAATCTTTGTACAGTTTTTTCTTTCCAACAGACCACAGGTAGTCAGTTGAAAACCGAACACACAAAAACCGCACGCTGGCCACAACTTCCTTCATGTATCCTTGCACAGCCCCTGTGGTAACATGAGTGCTCACAACAAACTCGGGCAACAGTCTACTTAGTTTTGTTTGACACACTGTTAATAGGAAAGGATCTCTTGCCTCGCGAAAAAAGAAAAACATATTTACTAACTGCTTGATAAACAGATGTCCTAGCCCAAGGCCTCCACACTTCACCCGTCTGAACAAATTCGTGCGACTGCACCTTTCCCAGTTAGAACCCCACACAAATACTGCAAACACCCGATGTAATTTTTGCACATTGACCCGGGAACAGTACAGCACTTGCATCACATACCACAGCTTAGACACAAAACACCAGTTGCAAGCAGTAGCCCTAGCAAACATGGACAGATAGCTTGCATTCCACCTATTTGCTTTCTCTTTAATTACTTTCGTTTGCTGTGTCCAATATTCATCAGTGCTTTTGTATGACTCGAGCGGTACTCCGAGATATATAACTGTCGTTCTTGTCCATTTAATGGCTGCAAAAAATTCTGGTGTTGAAGGCCAATATCCATGCCAGAAGCCGAGGCATTTACCCCAGTTTATATGGCTTCCTGTAACTTCGGCGAAAGATTTAGAAACTCTGATTGATTCTTCAATACCGTCATAGGAAGTGCTACAAATCGCAACATCATCAGCGTATGTGAGTAATTTGACCTCTGATGATTGAACTCTAAATCCATTATTGATGTCATTCTGCAATATCGACTGACATAAAGTTTCAATATAGATGCAAAACAAAACTGGACTAACAGGGCAACCTTGACGCACTGAGCGCTCGATTCTTATGGGGAGCCCAATGTCTTGTTGATAATTAGTCTCGTACTACCGTTCCGATATGCCATGACTACTCCGTCAATAATTATCTTACCAACATTAATGTGCTTCAATACTGCAAACAAAAGAGTGTGGGAAACGCAATCAAACGCTTTCTCCAGATCCAGCTGGAGTATGGCCACACGAGCATGACAGGTGTCAACACATTCGAGCACGGATCGCATTTTATGAACGTTTGTAACTATGGACCGACCTTTTATTCCACACGTTTGGTGTGGACCGAGGATATCTTTTATTACTGACTGAAGTCTGGCCGCCAAAATTTTCATTAATATTTTGTAGTCTACGTTTGTCAGTGCGATTGGCCTGTACGCTGTGACGTGCCTGAGCATTTCAACCTCGTCTGTTTTCGGAATCAGAACGGTACGCGATTCACCAAAAGATGGTGGTAATTTCTTTTCCTCATATGCCTCATTAAAAACGCCCGCAAGTATTGAAGACAATTCGCTTTTAAAACATTTGTACCACTTGGCACAAAGACCATCTGGTCCTGGAGATTTCCCAGGATTTAACTTATCAATCGCCCGTTCAACTTCAGATGCAGATATAGATAATTCCAAAGCGTTTTTCACTTCCTCCCCCACTTGCGGCATGCGTCCTAAATATTCGTCTTTAAATCTTTCTAGGTTTGCCTGTCTACACGCAAAAAGGTTTTCAAAATTACTTGAAAATACGGATAAAATGCTGTCCGTATCAGTTACTTCGTGACCATCCTTCTCTATTTTTTCGATATGATTCCGTCGAGCCTTCGTTTTCTCTACCCCTAACGCTCTTTTGGTTGGCGTCTCTCCAGCCGCTAAAGACTAAAGACGAGGAACGCTACCGCGGTGCACTCGTCCGTGCTAGGACTGAGCTACGCTGGTGCTTGAGACTTGTTGGTAATTTTGCCTTAGACAGGCTTGATGTCGGGAAAGTAATTGGGTTAATGCAACTTGTTAAGCGTTTTACAACAGCAAGAAAAACAACCATTTGCCGCACAATGCGAATAGCGTAACGAGTGGGTCATCCATTGCTCCAAACGATCACAAAATCTTGTTCTTGTTCAGCTAATAACTGTGGTGCATGCCCACTTCAGCCATAATTCCTCGTCGTCGTTAGCCACTGCATGAACAATAGGCACAAAATTCCTTGCAAGTGTTTAGCAAAGACCACGCTTCTCAGAAAAAAAAAACAGCATATTGAATGCTGGCCTGCAACTCAAAATTTTATTAATAATGCCCTAGTGGGTATCAAGAAAGTGTGCTTGCAGTAATTACCCAATGAGTGTTTTGAAAAGGCTCTGAAAGGCCACTCTTCTAGCTTTCGTTGTGGCTGTGCTGCGGCTTACTCACAGACCTGGCGTGTTTTTCTCTTTTTGCCTCATTAAGCGTTCTTGCAAAACCTTTCTCGGCTGTCAGTAGCATCCCACGTGATGGACGTTCATAATCATCACAGTGAGATTTCACGTCCCAACACCACGACTTGATTATGAGAGTTCCGTGAGTGCTAGCCTTCGTATCGGAATCTCCTTTCTCCTCTTTCCCGGCCGGTGCTTTGGGCGCCAGGCATCGTGTTCGCCGTGTGGCGCGTCTGACCCACGATATTACATTTTGGTGACGAGTTCTGCGGATCCATGTACATCAACGAACAGTTCGAGCATCCTGCTTGCCTATGCAACCTCTGCTTTCACGGTCACACGTACTTTACCCCTGCATTCATATATTTTGGCTATACCCAAAAGTTGGAAAGATATTAACGTGCTGTTGCGGACGATACTATAGATGCCTACATGCTACTTCTGCTGCTGCTGCTCATTGCCCTGGCATCTTGATAGCAGTTTATTGTGTGCGCCACTAGCGAATCTTCTGAAAGATGTCCGTCGCAGCTCCGGCACCATTTTTACATGTACCTCGTACCCTCCAGTGTCGTAAAAACGGTGCCTGAAGCTTTTCAAGGCATACATTGTGTCTGCCAGAGACAGCGAATGGTCAGCGGAACGAAAAGTGGCTCTTTTCTTGACGTGGCACGGAGCGGAGGAACAACGTCTGTACTCCAACAGGGACAAAGTGAAACAAGCAACAGCAGTCAGCGTGAAAGATTTGATTTTGCAGTCGAAGAGAATTACTCAATAACTTGACTTCCAAAAGGATCTTTGTTAACCTATGTACACAACTGAAAATGTTTTTTGTTATTAATAATTTATTGCTCCTTCAGTAGGAACTAATTCTCCAAACTTTAGCAGGAAGAATTTAGAAAAAATCAATATTATTTTGACTAGTATTCAAATATGTGTATTCTTTTTCGTTAAGCTACCCTATTCTTGGCCAATTCTCCATAGTGGATGTGAGCCACAAGTTAAGAATCTACATCTAGATCTACGTCGCTGCGGACACAACAATCAGAACTCCACAAGCTGAAGTTTCTACTGAACCGGCTTTTACATCTGTGTGTCGCACGGATGTAGCAAATGAGTACACACATTTAGTGAATGCCTTGGACCTGCTCCTCGTGGACGCTACAAGTTTCATCACTGAAAGACATCAGCTCTGCAGGAGGCTTCAACTGCCGGGCTCGAATCTTTCACCCAATATGTCGCGGAACTGAAACAACAAGCCTTGACTTGCGCACTTGGTTAGGCATTCAACGAATGTATACGTGATCAACTCGTTGAAGGAGTATGCTACTCAGCGTTGTGCGAACACTTCTTGAATGCCAGCCGAACACTTACTATGACCAAGGCTGAAGAAATCGGCAAAGCTATGGAAGCAATACAGCAAGCTAACGCAGTTAATTATGGAGCACCATTCCGACGCATCGATGAATCTGCAATGCGAAATCAGACGCTAGATCAGCAGTGCACCCTTGAAGCCACATCTTGATTTCATGCGCCCGTTCAGGAGTCAGATAACGGTCGACGCTACTACGCAGCAGCAGGCTCCCGCCAAGGCGCTGGCTCTCAACAACAGTCTTTCGTGGAAGATGCGGCTCTACAGGGCATTGTTCTTTTCGTACTTCAACATCATCCCAGCCGAGTGTCTGCTTCCGCTGCGGCTCGACTCGTCACTGGGCTAATTTTCCAGGCTTTCAAGCACGTTGCCGTACTTGCAAAAGCTGTGGCAAGCAAAGGCACTTCGGCAGGATGTGCCGTTTATTGGGGAATTTGGCATCTGCACCAGATGGGGGGGGGGAGAAAGGCCTAGAGCATACTGTGACAAATACGGTCACCGTCCTCAGCGTACAGGAATCTGCACACCCACGGGATTACAGGCAGGGCCACGAGGATCCCACAAAGTTCCAGCAACGGCCATTCGGGCTGCCTAACGAGGTGACTGACGAGCTTGAGCGGCTCGAGTAAGCTGATGGGCTAAAGAGGGTGAGATCAATAGCCTACAATAATGAAGTGTGTGAAATACATGATAGTCACAATACCTTTCCTTGTAGCGATGTTAAGCGGCATCAGCTGAAATTGCCTACCATGCAGCGTAGTTCTGACATAATACCGACGCGAATGTTCTATAGCCGTGCGTGCATGCAGAATGTTTTTAACCAGCCTAAAGCGCATACGGTTCATGTACGCTATATATATTCTGAATTTTATGCGGTTGTGCCTAACACCAGTGCTTTGACCTAGTCTACTGCAGAACGTGTTACTGCATTTCATGCGTTTTTTCCGCCATCACTACGAGGTCTGTCTTGGGTACCATGCGAGAAATCAGCTACGTTGCCTTGCAATAGTAATGTACGTGAGGTGCAGGGCGTCATACAGGCGGCTGGAGGTCTTTACGTGAGTTGCTCGAGAACGTTTTTTCATGTATACCATCATGCCATCCGCCGAAAATTCATAAGCCTCCAGACCACTCAAATGTCAATAAATTATGAATTATGTGCACTGTGACCATTCTGAAATAATGTTTAGGTATGCCTTGTATTGTACAAGGTCCTATTCTGATGTCATTTTGATCTGCTTCGATGTAGCGATCGTTCCACTGCATTTTACTGATACCGGTGAGGCAAGATTTCTCACGTAGGGGAAGGATACATACGGTCATGCTGAATAGTGCAAGTTAATAGGTTGTTTATAAAGATACCAATTATAAATTCTGTAAGCATTCGCTACTGGATACGTTGCATTCCATTTCCCAACAGCTCACTTCTGTACAAGAATTACCTGCTAAAAAGGATGGAGGATGATGTTGTACATTGCTTTCGGTTTTGGTTTCAATACATATAATAGGGGCGCTGTTGTGCTGTATATATTGTGGCGCCCTTGTTAATAAAAGAGTTCCGTGAGTGCTAGCTTGGGTCTCGGCTCCTGCTTTCTCCTCTTTCCCGGCCGGCGCTTGGGGCGCAGGGCATTGTGTTCGCCGTGTGCCGCGTCCAACCCACGATACTACAAGCTTCCACGACAGCGTGTACTTCAAGGCTCACAGCTGGACGAGTTGCTAATGCAGGCATGTGATGCCCATGTACAGCTTGCCCAGGTTCAGTAGGAGCACCACCGAGAGGCCAGTCACGCGCGGGCACTAACTGTGAAACTCGGCTAGAAGGAAGCCTAGTGCAACAAGAATTAGGACAAGAGCTCAAACTTGGCCAGATGACTTTGTTGGCAAAAGTCTCTGAATTAGAAAAACAGCTCAGTGTCTTCTCGCACATCCTAAAAAAAAGGAGATCGAACAAAACATCATTAAGGAAGAGCTTGCAGAGCTGAAACAGGTCCTTGTCTTAGCCGACATGGAGAACAAGTGACTGTAACAACTGGAGTGATTCGTCACGTTTGCCTGTGCGTGATCAACGAAACGAATTATACGAGATGACGCAGGAGTAGTTCTCGAACAACATTTAAAACAACAAGACACTCGATCGACTATCACGAAGACAATCACGGAAATGCACACGTAAACTTCCTAAAGTCCAAGCGGTACTGTTAAATCTACATGGCAACACGATCGCTTATGGTTTGCTGAACCATCGTCCCGAGGAGGTGACAGTCCACGCACGACAACGGCCCTTGTCTGTAGCGAGTTCAGGCACGCAGGTAGCACATCCCCCATGCAAGCTCGGCAGGAGCCAAGGCCTTCGTCAGGCCTCACGTTGTAGACGGCTTTCAGCTGTCTCGGGGGGCGGCGGCGATCTGGAACCCGTCGTCCCAGTCGCGCACGCTGACGTAGCCGGACCGAGCCCTGTAGCAGTAGCCCTGGACAGGTACCTCTGCTTCCGGACTTCAATTCCCAGGGAACAGGCATAAGGAGCTCCACGGAATGTGCCCTGGTCTGGCGTATCCCAGCTGGAGCTACCGTCAGGACCCCCAGGCGAGCATGAGGTCTTCCGAGCGCACGGCCACGAAACCTCCGAAAACGGCACGCTATTCCGGCGTGTCCTTCGACTACGTCTTGCTCGTTGCATTACGTTGCATTACGTTGCATTACGTTGCATTACGATTATCCCCCCACTCAAGAAAGTTGTTTCAATAAAACAACATTTGCAACAATAGCATAGGGATAAGGAACAACACATAGAACGCTTGAATGAACTTTTGTCTACCTAAAAATGTCACACTTATTCACAGCCTGACTTCTTTAAGATGACATTTTATAACAACCAACACTGACAACCGTACATGTGTACAATACTCTGCCCAAGAAATTCACAAGAAGTATTTGATATCTCCCGCAATCATCTGAATTAACACATAACAAACATTCGTCGCTGAAGCGGGAACAATAGTTTCAGGGACAGACGTATGCATGTAGCTACGTCACCTTGCACACAATCCTCTGCACTTAAACAGAACAACTCCACTTTTGAATACTCGTTCCTGTAACAAGTTTAAACTTCCGAGGCACCGTACGCTAGCGTAAAAATTCTGTATTAGCTGGCCTTTTGGCCAAACAAACTGGAAGAATAAAAAATGACGCTATCTGCACAGCATGTGCTATGGCTAACCTTTTAACAGGATCTCTATGTGCTGTTTCTTAAACAGCAGTAGCTCTGTCTTCTATTATAGGTTGCCTTCGTCACTTTTCACAGAGGCTGAGTTAATCAAGTCCAGATGACTTGATATACTTCTGGAACCATCGCATGAAACTAAGCAGAGCTTTAGAGCCCTCAAGCCTAACATCTTCCGAAACTGCAAGGCACCTACGCTGTATGCCAACTCACATTGTCAAGCGCTGTTCACTTACAATGTCTTTAAGGTTGCCGTAGCCATCACCCGTCAAGTCACTTTTTTCTCCCAAGCTTAGCCTTGTCCTAGCACGATCTACCGCTGTAGCATTGCCAACTGTAGTGACGCCTGCCCAAAAGTTTTCTCAAACTAACCTTAGAATGCTCACACGTGTATACGGGCAACACATCAGTACCATCTGTAAGCATGTCCAATACTGCTGCACCACAACCTTGCTATCCTCACGATCACGTAACCTCAACGTTCCGGTCCCCTCGTTGGCTTGCACCAAACTTTTCTACAACCAAATGATTTCTCTCTCGGCCGAGTTGCTACTATGTTCTTAACTAAATGATGCAACTTTTTCCGTGTCCTTCTTTCAGCATTAGCACACAAAGAAGGTGAGGCTCTTAAAGTATTTATAACAAGAGCTTAATCCTGTCGCGGACGCCAAAAAATATTGTAACGACAAGGGTGGTTCGTCACGTCTTCCCGTGCATGATCAACGAAAGTAACGATACGAGTGATCCAGGAGTCGTTCTCGAACAACATTTTTAACAAGAGACCCGATCGACTATCATGAGAACAAGCGGAGAAATACACACGTAAACTACCTAAAGTCCAAGCAGCTACTGATCAATTTACACAGAAACACGATCGCTCACGGTCTGCTGAACCAGCGCTCCAAGGCGGTGACAGTCCATGCACGGCGATGGCCGTTGTCCCTAGCAAGCTCAGGCACGCAGGTGGCACGTCTTGCGTGCGGTAGCGGCAGGAGCCAAGGCCTCTGTTAGTCCTCACGTTTGCAGACGACTTTCAGTCATCTCAGGTGGTGGCGGCGATCCGGAACCCGTCGTTCCTGTCACACACACGCCGACGTAGCAGGAGCCGCACTTGGTATCTGAAGCCCCGCACAGGTACCTCTACCTCCGGACCTCGATCCCCAGATAAAACGCAGGAGGAGCTCCACGAACAGTGCCCTGGTCCAGCGTGTCTTAGCTGGAGCCAACGTCAAGACCACCAGGCGAACAGCAGGCTCTCTCTGCGCACAGCCACAAAACCTCCAAGAACAGCGCCCTGGTCTGGCGTGTCCTTTGGCTAGGTCTAGCTCGGCTCTCTGCACGTTCCCCACGTGCCTCCCTTGTTTCTCTTTTAAATGCGAAGCATTTCTTAGCGATCTTCAGCGGCTTTGAGCGTATCTATCTATCTATCTATCTATCTATCTATCTATCTATCTATCTATCTATCTATCTATCTATCTATCTATCTATCTATCTATCTATCTATCTATCTATCTATCTGTCTGTCTGTCTGTCTATCTATCTATCTATCTATCTATCTATCTATCTATCTATCTATCTATCTATCTATCTATCTATCTATCTATCTATCTAACCGTCTATGCTTCTTGGCTCTCCTGGCCGTTTGGATAATAGTATCAATACCAAACTTGGTATGGCTTAACATGACTACATGACGAGCACGTTTCACTAGTCAGAACATGAAAACCATAACATGTATGTCATGAATGTTATGATTTACAACTCATGGTCTTGCTGTTCTTGCGGTGGTTTCGTTCACATAACATGTTCCGAAACTGGCATGGTATGACATAATTGCATGGCGAACACAACCGACCAACCCTAACATAAAAATGATGATATACGTCTCATGTGACAACATGACTACATGTCACACACATGATGCACTCTCGACGGCTTCGCTAGCGTCACATATACCAAATTTGGTATTACATTGCGTGAATGGAGGACGAAGGTACCAGACCGCTGCAAACATAATAATTATGAGATGTGTGTCATGTAACAACATGACTCTATGCGACGCTCACGACGTGCTGGCGGCCGTTTTGCTAGCTTCACTTATACGAAATTCGGTATTACAGGATGTGAATTTATAAGGAAGGTATGTGACGGGGGCAAAACTGATAAACATGGGATGCGTGTCATGTAACATTATGACTACACGCTAGGCTCATGATGTGCTCGCCGGCGTTTCGCTAGCTTCGCATATACCAAACTCGGTATTACGTGGCGTGAACGGACGAAAAAGGTAAATGACACACCCGAACATAATAATCACGACATGCGTGTCATGTAACAACATTAATACATACCACACTCATGGTGCGCTTGAGGCCCTTTTCGCTATCTTCACATATGCCAAATTTGGTATTCATCATCATCATCATCATCATCAGCCTGACTACGTCCACTGCAGGACAAAGGCCTATCCCATTTTTCGTCAGTTAACCCGGTTTCTGTGCTTGCTGCTGCCAATTCATACCCGCAAACTTTTTAATCTCATCTCCCCCTTAACCTTCTGTCTCCCCCTAACTCGCTTGCCTTCTCTGGGAATCCAGTTAGTTACCCTTAATAACCAGCGGTTATCCTGTATACGCGCTACATACCCGGTCCAGGTTCATTTTATTCTTCTTGATTTCAACTATGATATCCTTAACCCCCGTTTGTTCCCTAATCCACTCTGCTTTCTTCTTGTCTCTTAAGGTTACGCTAAGCATTTTTCTCTCTATTGAAATTTGTTATTACGTGAGGTCAATGCATGACGAAGGTATGTGACTGGTGCGAACTTGATAACCATGAGATGGGTGTCATGCGAGAACTTGACTACATGCCACAGTCAAGGCGCCACTACATTTTGACGTTTCCCGGCGCGTGTGCACCACCGTTCGTTTCGTCGCACCCCGCCGGCGTTGCCACGCCAGGCGCCGGTCCTGCATATACTCGCAGGGGCGCGCTGCGTTGCTTTCACGCATGCTTGTTTTGGAGCGTCCGGTGTCCCTCCGTCTCGATAAGTGGTAGACACAGTGCTGTCTGGCTAACGCATTGGCGTCAAATGCGACTTGCTGCATTTGGCGCTGGTTGCCGTCCAGTCGCACCGACGGACGCTGGTCGCACCCGGCGTCAGACTATAGTGTGCTCGCGTTTTGCTAACGTAGCGTCGCTGTGCCCAGCGTGCGCGCACGTCAGCGTTACGTTGGAGTATATCCGACCCTTCATGATGCACTGGTGGCCGTTTTGCTAGCTCCACATATACCAAATTCGGGGTTACGTGACATCAATGGATGACAAATGTGTATGGCTGGTGCAAACGTGATAATCATGACACGCGCGTCATGTAAGAACATGAGAACATACCAAGCTCATAGCGTGCTCGCGGCCGTTTCGCTAGCTCCATATATACTAATTTTGGCATCACGTGACGTGAATAGATGACGAAGGTAAATGAGACATCCAAACATGATAATCATGACACGGAAGTCGTGTACGGCATAATATATCTCCACCTCGTAACGTTCTGGTGATTCAAAAGTGGCAAATCAACTTTCTTCATTCGTGCTTCGCATATCATCGATTCCCTCTGTACGTGGAATCTGCCAATTTTTTTAACTTCTTGAGCCATCTCCGCACGTGCCAACTGTTGCTACTTGTTGCTGGCTTGGCTTCTTGTCACCGTCCTTCTCTTTCTCGGACGCCTGCACAAACATTTTGAAATCCGCCAAAGTTTACACGCACACGTATTTACACCGCCAAAGTTCGTCTATGCTTTACATATACATTACAACTGGTGAAAGCGCTTGAGGCAAGGCAGCAGCAGGCGGACAAATATTCTCGACAGGATGAAGTAGTAACGCAGCTGCCGGAATACAAGGAGAGAGCGACAGCAAAGGTAGAGCAGTTGGAGGAAGCTGCAGGTAAAGTGAGCAACTACCGCAGCGTGTATGACCTGGTGTGCAAGATGACTGTCCTCGACTACCAAAACTTCGTTGAGAGAGAGTATGAAAGGCGATCCGGCACCTTCCGAACTTCTTTGGGGACGTCACATTTTCCTGACTGTCGGGGTCGCCAGCCTTCGAAGACTACCACGTGGAGGAGTGGCCGCCACCAATACTTGAACGGTGTGAAGAGCTAAACGAGAACGACCACGACATACTGTAATGACTACGGCTTACGACTCACCGGGACCAATGCTGCACTAGAAGCATCAGGGTCTGTCATTCTCCCGCCGACTACCACTGTTGTCAACCTGAGCGGGTCCGGTGAGCCTCCTTCTTCCGGCGGCGGCGGAGTTGACCTCCCTGCGCAGATATACTGCACCGACATGTGGTCTTGTGCACCACATGCGGTCTGCCGTGACCAGGCATAGCTGCTTGATCTCTGCAACATCTTCTATCCACTTTTTCCAGGGGGGAGGGGCAGTATGAGAGCGGTGGCCACGAGCTTGACGATAACAGAAAAAAATGGCAGCATATCCACGGAGTGATTGATGGAGAGTGGGTCGAAGCACCCGCGCGTCCATTTGTTCTTGCTTCCGTCCGTCAATGCGTCCGTCTGTGTGACTGTCCGGGCGTCCATCCGCCCGTCCGTGCGTGCGTCTGTTCGTGCGTCCGCACGTCCATCTGTGAGTCTGTCCCTGCGTTCGTCCATGCATCCGCCCCTGCGTCCGTCCATGCGTCCATTCGACCGTGTAGCCATGCGTGCGTCCGTCCATGCCTCTATCTGTGTGTCCGTTCGTCCATCTATTCAACACTCCAAGTACCACCGTCTCGCATATTTTCATCATATATACCCCATATAGTAGCACCACCATCTAGCGGACATTTCAAGGACTGAACGAGAGGTGGCACACGCACACATTCTTACGGCTTGCGCTTCGTGTCTACTACCCACCTTTAACCACCTCGAGTTCATGGGATATACTAGTTCACTGTATTCATGACACTGGGGCTCAACGCTCGCTAAACCTTTCTGAAGTCAAAGAGGTTACGCCCAGTGAGTATAACGTAGCATCCATTTCTTGTCAGATAGGGCTCAATGTACATGCCAATGGCTGCTAATGGGGAATGAGAGACAAGAGACTTTTAGTTAACGTCCACGCTGCGAATTTTTCATTGTTCAACAACGCACAGGAAAAATCTCCCACCTGCACCACCATGCAGGTCAAAACGTAAGGCTGATTACGCACTACGACTACGACTACTACGAGAGACGAACGGGTGCCGCTTTAAAGAGCTTCGCCCCTAAAAGGAGGATAATGATGGTCGTGGGTGCGCTCGGGGCATGTGGCTGCCGCTGGCAGCGGGTAGTTGCGGCCGAGGCCTAGAAGATTAGGCAAGGTTCCTGACCTGGCTCCGCGTTTTCCCTGATGGGTTCTCTAGCTAGTCACAGCCTCAAAACCCGTACAATGCATAACACGCATGTAAATCACCATTATTGACCTCCATTATCATCAACAACTTAAAGTAACGAAAGTTGACTCCAATGATCGAAGGCATACAACGGCAAAAGCACATGTTAACCCTCTTTATCCCCTCAAAAAACAAGATAAATCAAGAGAAAAACCATTTAGTTATGTTGCGTAAAAAAGCAAATTGACAATGTTTTAGCAGGACAGACGCTGCGCTAACACACTTGTCACCTTTTTTTTGAATTTGATACGCTTTCATTACTCCTTTTGTTGTCCGCATCCTGTGCTTATAGATTATTTGGGTGCTAGAAAGTTTGGGCTGACAAGTGCACTCCTCGCTGTACATCGATAAGTGGGAGTACACACGGGGCCACCTTTAGTGGACTCTCGCGTTAATAAAGGCGCACATTCCGGTAACAACCTTATTAACCGACATATTCTTTTCCACGTGTGAAAGGAATTCCGTACACATTTTTTGCACTCAACATACCTCGTGTCATGTGTTATCTTCTTAAATTTATCTTTTCCTCTGGGCTTTTCTCTTTGGCTAACCTTTCTGCTAACGGGCAAACCTTCGACAATTTCTTTTCATCTGAAAAAAAAAACAACAAACAAACCGCAAGATATACCTTAAGTGTACTTTTTTCAAGCGATTTGAAATATTAGGCAGAGAAAAGACGCCCACAGTCACCTATATTTCACCATAAACACGTCTCTTCTCTTGACGTGTGGTCATTATTGTATTCTTCACTTCTTCGCGATACTTTTCACAAGGCAGTTGAAAACAGCCATCTTGGTAACCAGCTCCCCTAAAGCGCTCAATTCTGCGCGCAAACACTCTCATTAATTTAATGCACTTGTCGCACAGGCACCCGCGAACACCGAATACCTCCCTCGCCCTTACGAATATGCGGTTCATGTCATACGGCCATCTTTACGCAAACGAAGGTAAAAGGTGCCTTTCGCAAAGGACGTTCGAAGATCTCCCTTCGTAGCGAAACGAGGTACTTTCGTCCTCAGTATCTGCTGGTCAGAAACTAAATTGCCACTAAATTGCTACAGGTAGTGGAGTAATACATTTTGTCAATTTTATACGCTCTCTTATTGCAGTACTAAATCATAACGTGTTTCTTTACACACACACACACGCATATATGTACATATATATATATATATATATACCTCATCCCCTGATGAAGGGAGGACCCCTTCCGAAACAGTTGGGAAATAAATATATTTATCTTTGTTGACAACGCTCCCGTTGTGCCATATCGCATATATATATATATATATATATATATATATATATATATATATATATATATATATATATATATATATATATATATATATATATATATATTGACACAATATACTGAGATCTAACAGACAATAATGCAAAAATGTATAGGGGAAGTTATTTTAACTAATGTAATGTGAATAACAAGAAAGAAAAGTGGGTGAAAAAATACCTTGCCCTGAGCAGGAAACGAACCTACGACCTTCGAATAACGCATTCGATGCTCTAGCCACTGAGCCATCACGGCGGCTACGCCTCCAGTCACTTTATTGGGTTTATATGTGAGTTGAAACGTGGGAGTGTCAGTCAGCGCCATCTGTAGCCACCGTGGCGAGTGTAGAACACTCTTTTATGAGCCTGTGTGGCGTCACGTAGCAGGTGAACTTTTTACGAGCGGGCAGCTGACCAATAGTCCCTCGTATAAAACCTAACGGCACCAAGTCTGCCAGTACGAGACCCTCGTAATGAATAAGGGAAAGAAGTTTACACGTAAGGGCTCGTTTTTTCGCGTTTTGAAACAATAATAATCAGATATAACAGACAATAATGCCAAAGAATGTATAGGGGAAGTTATTAGAACCAATGTAATGTAAATAAGAAGAAATACTAGTGGGTGAAAAAATACCTTGCCTGCTCACGGCAAGGTATTTTTTCACCCACTTTTCTTTTTCTTATTTACATTAAATTGGTTCTAATAACTTCCACTATACATTCTTTGGCATTATTGTCTGTTAAATCTCATATATATTGTTACGGGAAGGAGACTGACTCAGAAGGGTAGTCCCCGATGTATTTACAGCCGGTTAGGCGAGCAGCGCCAGCCACACAGATTAGCTCGTGCCAGTCTATCTGCTTTCTCTTCCTCAGCTCCATCCACTGGCACGTAGCATAGCCCCCGGCGGCGGAGGCACCGTCCCGGTGCTTTAAAGGTCGTTATCTGACGCAATATTGTAGTGCTTGATCCGCGAGACGTGTACGATATCACTGGGCCGCATAAAAGATGACGATTGCGAGCATAAGAGTGGGATCCCACCTTTAAGTGGCGCTGACGCGTTCGTAGAGGCGTAGCCGCTGGTCGACGTCGGAATCCTCGCTGCCCTAGAACACGCCGGGGTCTTTGAGCGCGGGAAGCGTCACGAAAGTTGTTGTGGGCGTTGGGTTGACAGGTCGGGCAGAAGGGGGAGCAACCGGAGAGGATGTAGCCGAGTCTTGAGTGGTCATGTTGTAAGCCGCGAGGGAGCGTCCGCTTCGGAGTTCCGTGGCGAGGACGGGGATCGCACAACTCCACCAAATATGTTACGGGAAGGAGACTGACTCATAGGGGTAGTCCCCGATGTATTTACAGCCGGTTAAGCGAGCAGCGCCAGCCACACAGATTAGCTCGTGCCAGTCTATCTGCTTTCTCTTCATGGTACGAGAACCATGGAACATGGTTTCTCTTCATGGTACGAGAACCTTGTAACAGAACTTGGGAGTTGGGCAGTGTGCAGGGAGAAAATGTTTGACCTGTTCAGAAAGCCGATTGGAAGAAAAATGGCCGCGAACAAAAAGCTCACGTCTCGGGCGCAGACCTCGACCGAGTCTTACGTCTCCTATATAGAAGATGTGTTATTGTTGTGTCGCAAAGCCAATGCCGAGATGCCGGAGGCTGACAAGGTCGGACATATTCTTAAGGCGATTGCGGTGGACGCATTCAACCTCCTCATCTGCAAAAATTTTTCTACAGTGAACGCCATTATAAAAGAATGTCGGCGCTTTGAGCAAGCGAAGAGCCGGTGGATTAGCAGCGTGTTTACCCGCCTTTCAAATACGGCTGCAACATCATCTTGTGAAGACCGTGCAAGAACACAGCCACCACCTCTAGATTCATCGGATCAGGTGACCCGAATTGTACGGCGCGAACTTGAAGCCATTGCCTCTGCTCCGGCTCACACCGCTGCAAGTGACACCACCTCCCTCACTGCTAACATGGTTAAAGCCATCGTCCGCCAAGAACTCGCCAGCATAGGTATTCCCTCGGTGTGCGCTTTGCCCAGCCCGCAGCGAGCTTCATGGCGTCCACCCTCGTCCTATCACGAACAGCAGTTTACGGCCCGGTCTCGCGACCCTGCTGCGTGGAGAACCGTCACAATATGTCTAGATTGGCACTTATGATTTCCGTTGATGACGGTGGCGTCGTATCGTCCTTGGTATCGTCCATCGTACGATCCATGCAATTATTCGTCCTATCGCATCGTAGTGAAGATGTTGGGGGTGTGATAGCATCTCGATGGGCGGCAACCTTCCCCCCAAAGGTCGCTGGTGTTAGTTTCCCCGACGAGGGCTAGGAGGTGTGCCCCAGGCCACCTCGGCATAAATGCGCTGCTTCGGCGAGTTAGGTGCAGATGAAGAAGACAGAGAGAATACACTTTTTTATTAACAAATACACACTGAGCCTTCCTTTGGGTGGGGCCCTCAGTCTAGGGTTTCGTTGCCTTCCGCGACCCTGCGAGCCCGCTGGACCAGCTGATGCTGTTCCTGTCGGCGTAAGCTTAGCACTGCAGACTCTCAAGAGGAAGGGGTGGGGTTGGGAATGAGAGGAACATCCTGTGGGGCAGAGCATTCCCACGTGGAGTGGTACACTGTCGGTACGGATCCACAAAAGGGGCAGTAGGAGGCTAGAGAGCCGGATGAAAGCGATTTAGCGTATAAAGGCAAGGAAATGAATTGGTCTGTAGTTGCCGACAAGCGACAGCATCTGCCCTGTTAAGTGAAGGAGGAGGGGGAGGATAAGTATAACGGCTCTGTCGGTAGTACTCTAGCGTAGTGTTGTAGTTTAGTGGTTCTGTCAATGCATTGTCTGGATTTGACAGCTCTTCCAACGGAACCCGGCCGGTCAGCTCTTGGGCAACCGCACAATGTCACATATAAAGGTTAATAGACCAGCATTTCAAGTGCTTCCAGGGGGCAGCTCATCCATGGGGGTAAGCATCTTTGGCGGGTGGCTAAAGGTGACGTTAAACAGATTATCTGATGGCAGGTGGTCAGTGCTTGTCCTTTGCTCACCGCCTGTTTTCGCTCCCCGTCAGCTAAGATGTTAACAAACGGACCGCTCCTATTATGGCTGCGCCGACAGGTCATGACCGGTTTCAGGATTTTGTATCACTGAACGTCCGTGTAACAGGAATTATCAAGACTGCAGACTACTTTACCGACGGGTATTGGTGCTACTTATCGGTAGGGCTGCTAATCTTGTCATTTTGTTTATTGAATAAGTAAACACTGCAAAGCTTGACGTATGTGTATTAGGTTAGCCCATTAGACGTTTACGTACCTTATAATAACTATTGCAGTCACGGGATTCAAGAATAAAGCAACATTCTTTCAACGGGTAGAGGTAGCAGCGACCACATTACGAAAGTTGTCTAAAGTGGGTGGATCGGAAAAGGAAGTGAGGGTGACGAAGAAAGGAGCAACACAAATGAAGGTGTCTTTTTATGTCATGGACACCTAGAGCTGAGCGTTGGGAACGCCAACGTACACTTAGCCGTGAACGAAAATGTCGGTGAAGGGCAGCCGAACCACTGCATCGTACTTCCTACAGCTTTCACGCTTGACTGCAACAGGATACATGGGTAATTTTTTTTTTCGAGTGGTAGCGGTTCCTCGCACCAGTGGTGGTGGTGGTGGTGGGAAGCTATGCAACCAAAATTGGCTGTTTTGGTCTCGCAACAGCTTTCACTATAAAACTTCCATAGGTTGCGGTGGCTGAGTGCTGACCCACAAGTCAAAGAATCAAATCCTGGCCCCGCCGGCCGCAGGTTGGAAGCAGGCGGAAATGCTCGAAGCCCGTGTACGTATCTGTGAGCACACGGTAAGAAATACCAGAAAATAGGAATTTGCGATGCCTTACATTGTGGTATTATTTCTGAGTTTGATTCCTAATTACAGACGTGCATAAACAAATACATGGCTAAGAAGGAAAGGTGAACAGCTATTCTATCGTGGATTCCGAATTCTGTCTTTAACCTCATGGTCTTATCGTGGTTTGGGTCGTCGAACCCCATACTTTGTTGCTATTACCACATTGTAATTATGAGGCACGACGCAGAAGGTGACAATATAACAATTTGAACTAATCGTGCTTCTGTACCATCTCTCAAAACCTTAGTCGTGTTTCTTGCTTTTGCTGCTTGAAACTGCAGCCACCATGTCAGAGAAAGAATTGTTTGTGCAGGAGAATACTGAAAAAAAAACCTTTTTGGCTGAGATACGAATGTCTATGAGAAAACGGAAAAATCGTAAATTTATTGTGATTTTTTGGAAATATCAAGCTCCTCTATTAGTAAACTTCAACGAATAAAGTGTCGCGTTTGATGAGTATATCCTCTGTCCGCTTGAAGCACACACTCGACGACCGCGACAGGTCATTTTTATATGCATGTTATTTGAATTTTATCTGATGGTATGAAGGTACATAGCAGTTCAGTGCTCGCTGCTCATGTTAATCGTATCCCTTGTTGAAGATTCACGCGGCTGCGTGTAGAGTAATGCACACAAGACAATTTGGTGTTTCGCTGAAAGTATTGACTCGAAACTAAACTGATCGTTTCTCTGACCATTTACAAGGCTTTTGGCCTTATCCAGACCTCACTGATAACAGTTGTTCAGCTACTCGTACTGCACTTTTCTTTATGAGAGTGAACAGCGAAAACACACTATTAGAACCTAGACTGGCGTGTACGCTGAATGACAAGGGTGGATTCACTCGTCAAGGAGAAGATTTTTAAAGCGAACTTATAACCGACTCTGCATACACAACCACCTACTAGATGAATGGCAACAGACTCCTCGACGTTCAAGCTAAAATAGTTCTAAACAATGTGCACTGGCAGGTGCTGCTTTTAGCCGATTTAAAACATCTTCTGTGGACAGGCGCAGTTTTCTCAAAAGGCACACGGCTCATTCCTCACTTTGTCGTATGAATATTTATTCAGGAAGCAATGACCACTTGACAGTCAAAGTAGTACTGCTCCGACAGGAACAAAGATCTCTCGCACAGCAACTGACGCCTGAGCGTATTTTATTTCTCCTCTCTCCTAAATACAATCTGCTGCATGCCGACATTACCACTCTATAGAAATCAATGAAGTCTGGCTATCAAGCACCTCTCGCAATATACAGTAGTCCAAAAGGGCTCATTGGAGTTGTGTGGGAGAGGGCATCTCACTGGTATGAAGGCATGACCTGAAGCTGTTCATCATCATTTCGTCCCCTTACTCCTTTCCCAACTCATCATCAACAGTGGCCCAGAGTCGTCTTTTCATTTCAGTAAAAGGTACGTTCATTCATGATTTGATAAAATGGGTATTCGATACATTTTCGAAACTACGTATGTAGTACATATTCTTGTCACCAAGCATCGGTCCTTGTAAATAAAGCCATTCAAGAAGTTGACGAATTCTTCGTATTGACCTAGACTTTTACAATCCCCACGTTTTAAATATATCCTGAACCCAATCGAAGAACACAAGAAACTCAATAGCGCTCAAGGTACACATCATGCATCATACCACACTTCTCACGCTGAATGACGTTCATATTTCTCTCTTTGATGGTGCATTATTAAAATTATATTGAGTTTCTCATCCCACGCCCATGAAATTGTTATCACTGGATACTTACTGAAGGGCTCCAGAAAATTCGACCATTTGTGGTCTATCAATAGCGTGAACAACGTAGGCTTTCGCCATTTTACCTCCACCAAAATGCCGCAGCCGTGCTCAGTATTTAGAAGTGGATGACTGGCGAAGCTGTCTAGCACATAGCAGAGGCTACAGTGGCATGAACTGTCAGGTTATTAGCGTGATTATCAGCGTTCAAACAACAGACGCTGGTGGTTCGGTTGTGAAAGAAGTAGGAAAGAGCTACGACAGAACGTGCGAAAAATTTCTCGAGACGGGAAGACGAGGAAGCCACGAAGGCTTCTGGAACGTGGTTCTAGAAGACGCAAGTCAGCCAGTGTTTTTGAGGCGGGTGTGGAACCAGGTCAAATCTGTCCAAGGCCCAGCAACATTGGCTTACTTCAAAGTTCAAGGACGTCACCTGCGGCGCGGCTCCTGCCCGGGTGCAGCGGCCGGAAGCGCGCTGCTGGACGAGGCCTGCCTGGTGCTGCCTTCGTGGAACGTTGGCTGATCATGATGCTCGAGAGTCACGGCCAGCCGTGCTGAGTTGGTCACTGAGTTAGATGCAACCGTGCTGCACACGGTAGCCCATCCCTGTGTGGCGACCATGCCTACCGTGCGACTGTGCACCCTCCGTGCCACTTCTGCCTTCCCGCATGACGACTGGCACACCACGACAGAAGGCTTCGGCTTCGAACCGTGTAGCGGGGGTTTTTCTTATTTTCTCTTACCAGAACGAAGCCGAACTCTGGACAGCTTAGAAGTGCCTGTTGCACATGCTTGCCAGTACCCTGTACATTTAGGTTTTCGGTTTATCACATTTTTTGTCACCTCTTCGCTAGGGTTCTTCATAAAGTGGTTCTTTTTACCTACAAAGCAATCTTAAAAATCCTTTCTCGTCCGTCGGTCACAACCCACGTGACGAACGTCTGTAAACATCACAATTTCTGGCTTTCGTGAGATGGGACAAAGCTGTATTATTACATCTGAGAGCATCACGTTGTTTGTGTGTGGCAGACAAGAATTTATGAAAAAAGAAAGCTAAAAAATGGGACTGAGTGGAGAGGCGTTATTGGCATGGGTGAACGCGGAGGAAAAAAAATGAGGGCAAAGAAAGCGAAAGATCGAGGGGAGGCACTCCTAGCAGCGCAAGGGTATCATGAGCGTGGCCTAGACCGTATAGAGGCTGAGAAACTCCTCCTTGATGAGCGACGTCGGGTCGCAGAGGCGCAGCGTTTGAACACGAGTTTTGTGAATGATAGCATGGGTGATGGTCAGAATGTATGCGTGATGGTCAGCCTACACAAAATGATTTCGCCCTAGTGAAGTAAGGGTTACCCGGCCCGAGATTGCTGAAACAGGTCGACAGTTAGCGGGACGTCTGCGTGGATGCTTCGACTATTGGCAAGATCTGGCGAAAACTCCCAAAACCTATGACGCACTGCGAGACAGGATGGCGTACGAGCAGTTCCTCAAGCAGGGCAACGAGATGTTGGTTGTCTTCCTAAAGAAACGAGGATGTAACAACCTAAACAACGACGGCATATAAATATCTAAGGCTCAGGTAATCATCAATCCTGCTGGACAAAAGGATGAAAAGAAACTTATTGCTTTGGCTAAAGTTGACACTGAAAGCGAAAACAAAGGAAAACTGCTCTGTTTTGCGTGCAACAAGATGGTTCATCGAGCTTCCGACTGGTGGACTAAATCTGGAGCGCCAAAGTTGATGGCGTGCCGGATTTGTAAAAAGACTGGGTACAGACCCGATAGTTGTCCCTCGAAATCTCAACAGTGATGAGATGCATCATGCTCTGTTTTAGGATCAGGGGAAACCACAACATGACAAATAAATGGAAAGTGGGCCCGACAAGCAAGGACAGAACCATAGTCATGGTATATTCGAGGGGACTGCGAGGAATGCAACTTGCGATAATGGGTCATAGCAGATACCAATGATAAAGAACATCTCGAAGGAATGCTCGACGATGTTGCATTCGCTATACCGAATGCAACATCGTCGTGGTGAAAGGGTCACCGGTTCCTGAGCGCAACCTAACTGGTAACACTCGTACCATTCGTTTATTTGACCAGTCTGCGCAAGACTTGCCTAAAGCGAAGGTGTACACTGATTCACCGCTTTTCAAGGGTCGGGTACTTGCTACTTGTATTCTGAGAATCGTTGTATGGAAAGATTGTCGTTGTGCTTGGAAAGATTGAAGAGGTATTGTCAGATACACAGAAGCTGGCATGACGACATAAATGCGCAAGTATTCGCCATGATCCAGTAGGCCATGTACAACAAGCTGAAGATTTAGTCTCATTGAATAGAGGCTGACAAGGTGATGTCACGGTAGCTGAAGGGAAAGAAAAAAATTGCAGCATCTCCAGGCATTTAATGATGAGTAGTGAGGTGGAGCGTCCGTCTGTATGTCTGTCCGTCCGTTGATACATCTGTCTATTCATCTGTCTGTGCATCTGTCTGTCTGTCTCTCTGTCTGTCAGTGTGTGGGTCCGTTTGTCTGTCCGTCTGTGTGTCCATGCGGCCGTCAGTCCATTTATCCATGCTTTCGCCTGTGCATCCGTCTGCCCGCCCATGCGTCAGTCCGTCCGTACATTCGTTCATCCATCCACCCATCCGCCCGTCTCTCAGTCCGCCCATCTATCCGTCCATCCGTGCGTCCGTCTGTTTGTCTATCTGTGTGTCTATTTGTGTTTTTGTCTGCTACCGCCGCTTATGCCTGACGTAGGACGAGGTTTGACTAAAAGGAGCTTCGCCCTCAAAAAAGGAGAGACAGTTGCGTGTTTCGTTGATCCAACCCCTAGATATCAGCAGGGAACATATCCAGAAATTACAGCACACAAATCAAACGTTGAAAACATGCTTGGCCACATTGGCGAAGACAATCGGCAGTCACTAAGTTTGTGTTGATACACGAACTTCTCCTCTGGCGCCACCACACAACAGAAAGGTGAGACCTAGAGCAACCTGTAGTTCCAAAGCTCTCCAAACACAGTGATGAAAATAGCTGATAAACGCCTTCTGTGAGGTCAACAGGGGCGAAGGAGAACAACGGACCATGTCCTTACAGAGTTTCATTGGCCGGGTGTATAGGCGGACGTCATACGGTTCATGAAGTCATGCGAGATATGTCAAGGATCCGAGCCGAAACACTTCCTCGGAAGAGTCCCATTCATAGGAATTTTTGTAGCATAGACACACCTTTTCACCGGTTTGCTATCGATGTTATTGGGCCTCTGTTTCGAACGTCATACAAGGGCCACAAGAATGTCTTAACGATGGTAGATTCTGCTACCTGTTATCGGATGCGTTAGCTCTACTGAGAATCGAGATGGAGTGCACAGCGGAAGCATTGGTAAAGATGTTCTCGCGTGTTAGAGTGCTACAAGATATTTCATTTCATTTCATTTATTTTACCCTCAATCGCCCATAGCTTTACAGAGGGGAGTGGGGTACAGAAAAAAAAAACTCTAACCAACAGCAAAAATAGTAACATCAAAATATTAAAAATTACAAAACATGAAAATTTGATGTTAGGCAGTAAAATGAATGTACGTGTAAGTATCATCAGAATGGGGCAAACAGAGTACAGAAATATATATGTACAATATACACTTCACGTGTCATCACGTAAGTAATTCTGTACTGTAGATGAAAACAAATCGTGACTTGAAATGGAAACCATGTCTGAGGGAAGGTGGTTACAGTCGTTGGAGGTGCGTGGAACGAAGGAATGATGAAAAGTGTTAGTGCGGCAGCTAATGACGTGTACCTTATGTTGATGATCTAAACGAGCTGAATAATAGGCAGGAGTGGTAATGAACTGAGCTTTCAAAAGTGGATGATTGAATATCTTGTGAAAAAATATGAGACGAGATGCTTTGCGACGTGATTCAAGTGACTGTAGTGAAAGGCTGTGTTTCACTGACGTAATACTGCTAGTGCGATGGCAGTTATATAGAATGAAGCGTGCTGCGTTATTCTGTACCATTTCAAGCGAGTGAGTCCAGTTCAGTTGAAAAGGATCCCAAATGGAGCATGCATAATCAAGTTTTGGACGAACTAGTGTTTTATACATGGTTAGTTTCACGGCTTGAGGGGCACGGCTAAAGTTGCGTCGTAGATACCCTATCATACGGTTGCTATTGTTAATAACATAGATAATATGATGTTTCCAGTTCAAGTCAGATGTTATATGAATCCCCAAGTGTTTATACAAAGTTACAGACTCTAGATCAACGTCATTTAAGATGTAGTTAACAGGGGGTCTGGTAGTTCGTGAGATACGTAAAACTTTACATTTGTTAGTGTTGAGGTCCATGTGCCAAGTTCTACACCAGCTGGCAATATTAATAATGTCACTTTGCAAAGAACTAGCGTCAGAGTTGGATGAAATTTCTCAGTAAACAACGCAGTCATCGGCGAAAAGGTGAATCGAAGAAGTTACTACATCGGGTAAATCGTTAATATAAATAAGGAATAGTAAAGGGCTCAACACAGAACCCTGGGGCACACCAGAAGTAACGGGAGAAGAGGGTGAGCTGTAGTTCTTAGCAACAACAAATTGTGAGCGATTAATTAAGAAAATCTCGATACAAGCAAGAATGCCACCATCAATATTAAGAGTCCTAATCTTATATAGTAGTAGGTGATGATTAATCTTACCAAAAGCCTTCGAAAAGTCTAAAAAAATGCAGTCGACCAGTGAACTCCGATCTAGAATGATATGTAACGAATGGGTAAAACAAAGCAACTGTGTTTCACATGAGAATGACTTCCTAAATTCATTCTGTGACGTGCTAAAGAACGATTTAGATTCTAGAAAGTTGACCAAGTAAGAGAAGATTATGTGCTTCAAAAGTTTGCATGGTATAGAAGTAAGTAAAATAGGTCGGTAATTAGTAACAGAATGCTTGTTTCCTGATTTGCGTAGCGGAACCACCTTTGCCTCTTTCCAAACGCGTGGCACCACACCTTCATTCAAAGGCTGTTGGAATATTTTACACAGGAACATAGATGAGGCATGCTTAGTTTTTTCAAGGATTCTTGCGTTTATGTTGTCAACACCACAAGCAGAGGATATTCTGAGTGATTCGATTAGTTTTACAATTCCATGGGCCTCAGTCACTATAACAGACGTTGATGGATAGTTGCGCGCTGGTAAGGAGACGGTAGCAGAAGTGGACGACCCTGAAAAGTTCCGAACAAAATTTTCGTTCAGACTTGCTGCACACATCTCGGAAGATACGAAAAGGCCGTCCGAGTCAACAAGTACAATTTCACTGTCGTTGGTATTTGTAATAGTTTTCCAAAACTTTCTAGGGTTGCTGACAAGCATTGATGGCGGAGTGTTAGATAGAAAGTTAGCCTTAGCATCCGAAACTGCTGACGAGTAAACTCGCGCAGCACTCTCGTAGGAGCGCCAGCGTTTCTCCGTACTCTGGAGTTTCGCAGCACGAAATAAGCGTTTCTTTTTGTTAGAAAGTCGCTTTAGGTATGTATTGTACCAGGGGGAGCAAGAGCTCACAAGTATAGACTTTAAGGGAACAAAGGTACGAGTAAGTTCGGAGATTTTGTTAACAAAGAGATCCCAGCTTTCCTGCATAGTTCTATTATCAAAGTCATGTAGATAAGTGTCGTAAAATAGAGAGAGTTCGTTGTTGATTGCCTCAAAGTTTGCAGCATTGTAGTTATAGATAACCTTGCGTTTTTTAGTAGCAGTTGTCATGCTGTTGCGTATGTAAAAATGTAGCAGACAGTGATCGCTGAGACCAGGAAGTGAGTTTAGTGCATGACTGTTGTCGGCCATTGTTGTAATAATCAAGTCAAGAATGTGCGATGAAGAATTGGTGACGCGAGTTGGGTTATTCACCATCTGCGTAAAATTAAACAGGTTGCAAGTATCGAGAAAACATTAGCCATTCAAAGAAAATGGTACGACGTCTGGTAACGATGACGCCCACAATATGGTAGGATTGTTGAAGTCAGCGAGAATAGTTATCGAAGAAGATGGGTACCACATTGTAATTTCAATAATGTTATCGTGAAACTCCTGAACAAAGCTGATGTCTGTATCTGGAGGGTGGTAACAGACGCCAAGAACAAGCGTTTTATTATTCACAACCAACCCGCACCATATCACTTCCAATGTAGACGTCCCGTTTATAAGAAAGGACTTGAAACGCTTCGAAATGGCAAGCGAAGTACAACCACCTCGTCTTCCATCTCTATCGCGGCGGTAAATGTTCAACGATTTGGAAGTAGTAAAAATTTCGTTAATGCAAACATGAGCGTTGAACAAAGTCTCGGTCACGGCAATGACGTCGGCTTCACAAGAATCGATAAAAGCGTCAAAAGCGTCCCGCTCTCCCATTATGCTACGGATGTTCGTGTAGAGCACCGAAATAGGACGTGATACGATACTGCTACTTCCCCTAGCTGATTGTTATGAGGAAGCAATAGATGTCCGCGCACGTGACAAAAGTGCGGCATCAGGCAATAAACGTGCGTGAAGGTCATGGCTGTGATCGGAAGTTGAGTGCGCCCCATTTCCAATGCGGAATTCGCTGCCATTACTGCGAGAATGCACAGTAGTCTCGCGAACAATGCCCGCGGAGGCATCATAACAATAGTTCCTGTGGTTAACAACGAGCTTGTCGTAACAAAGCTGAAAAGCGGGTCCGCCAGGCAATGTTTTTGCATAATTGTGCAGCATCTTGCGCGCTGTTCTTGTAGCCTGACAGTAGTCCTCCGATACAGAGACTTTATGACTTCTCAACTTAGATCGACGTGCCAGCACAAGTAATTTTGCTTTAAGGCTTGCAAATTTTACTATCACTGGTCGAGTTTTCTCGCGTATATATGAAGCACCTAAACGATGAGCCTTTTCTACTGCATTCGTGTCGAACTCGGCGCCTAGGCTACTAGAGAGCAAGTTGGTAAATGCCTCTTCAGTAGCTTGCCAGGTCTCATTTTTATCGGGCATACCGAAAAACACTAAGTTGCACCTTCGGGCTCTGTCCTCGAGGTCATTTAGACGGGACACCAATGCGTCATTTGTTTGAGTGATGCTGCCGATAGCTTCATTCATGACCTGCAATTCCTTCTCAATGTCCGCAACCGAGTTAGTCCGCAGTTCAACCGTCGAAAGTCCCTTTCAATCTCGCATAATTTGCTCGCCACAAGTTGCTGGTTGACTTTCACCTCGTCGATCGCCTTTGCCAATTTGGACTGCTCAACGGCAGATGAACCACAGCGGGCACTTATCTTAGAAAGCATTGCCACAACTTCTTTATGGCGCGCATCAGTAGAAGGTGGGTTGTTCGCGACATCATCTAGTGGCCCAGGGTTTTTTTGTGGAGGCCCTGGGTTTGCTTCAACGTCACCGCAACACAAGAGTAGCGAGCAAAGGGCGTTAGTACACTCTCGCGACAAGACGTATAACACCTGTGGGTGTGGAAGCAGCAGTAAACAACGGTTACTTGTCTTCTTAGCATATAATGAATCGGTTTCACCAACCTGTATAACGTGAAAGCGAAGCTCGTAAGCCATTGCCACAGTTGTGCTGCCTCCACGCCAACTAAACCACTGACGTTTGCTGTTGCCGCTTTTGTTGCTTGATAAGAACAATGTCTCTGACGATGACGATGTCCCGAATGGCCTGGAAAGCTCAGGTGTGTCAGCGCAGGCACTCGGATCCGTAGTAAAGCCGCAGTCTTCTGGAAACTGCAGCTGTTTGGCAGGGGTGTCAACCGGCCTTCCGGAGTGAACCACAAGCGGCAGCCAGACCAAAACGACCTGTATAACGTGAAAGCGAAGCTCGCAAGCCATTGCCACAGTTGTGTTGCCTCCACGCCCACTAAACCACTGACGTTCGCTGTTGCCACTTTTGTTGCTTGATAAGAACTATGTCTCTGACGATGACGATGTCCCGAATGGCCTGGAAAGCTCAGATGTGTCAGCGCAGGCACTCGGATGCGTAGAAAAGCCGCAGTCCTCTGGAAACTGCAGCTGTTTTGCAGGGGTGTCAGCCGGCCTTCCGGAGTGAACCACAAGCGGCAGCCAGACCAAGACGACCTGTATAACATGAAAGCGAAGCTCGTAAGCCATTGCCGCAGTTGTGCTGCCTCCACGCCCACTAAACCACTAACGTTCGCTGTTGGCGCTTTTGTTGCTTGATAAGAACAATGTCTCTGATGATGACGATGTCCCGAATGGCCTGGAAAGCTCAGGTGTGTCAGCGCAGGCACTCCGATCCGTAGAAAAGCCGCAGTCTTCTGGAAACTGCAGCTGTTGGGCAGGGGTGTCAACTTGCCTTCTGGAGAGAACCACAAGCGGCAGCCAGACCAAGACGACCTGTATAACATGAAAGCGAAGCTCGTAAGCGATTGCCACAGTTGTGTTGCCTCCACACCCACTAAAACCAATATAGGCAGTGGCCATGGAAAATCTTTTCCTTGAAGTCTTAGGCGCGAAATCTGTCGGCTACTTTTATTTTGGCAGCTACCCACAACGCCATATCACCCCATGGCCAATGGACTTGTGGAGAGATTTAACGGCACCCTGAAACAAATGGTCCGCCGCATGTGGCGAGAAAGGCCTTCACACAGTTACAGATAATGGCGCCCCTGCTCTGCGCCTACCGGGAAGTTCCGCACACGAGCATTGGATTCTGGGCATTCGATCTGCTCTGCGGTAGATTTGTACACGGGCCAATGTGCATTCCTGAGGAACTGCGAACAGGGGTGAACATTGATCCTGACACAAAAACAACACGCGGGTATGTTGTCGATCTCCCGAAGTAACTGCAAAACACATGCAAGGTGACCCATGAAGAGCTTCTCAAGGGCAAGATCACGCAGAAGAAATATTACGTAAGAAAGCAAGAGTTCGTCAGCCATCGCCAGGAGATAGTGAATTGCTACTACTACCATCAAATAAAAACAAGTTAATATTGACTTGGAAATAACCCTTCAAGTTCGTTGAGAAACGCTATGATTATGAATATGTGATAGATCTCGGAGCTCGGAGAAGCTTATTTCCAAATACCTTCTCAAGAAAGACAACGAAAGAAAGTCCGTGAATGAAGTACAAGCCGCTGCTGTTACTGTGCAGTCAGACACTGCAAACAGACGCATGTTCGACCAGCATTAGGGATGGCCTAATGAAATGGCATGCAGTTGTGCTACATTCAGTGACCGACGCCAGCCGTAAGCTTCTACCACGCGAAGCCCGGGGCTCAACTGTTGAGAGGGAAGCACTGGCGCATGTATGGGCCATTTAGAAGTTCCGCGTTTACTTTTTTGACATGCTATTTGAATTACAGAGTGACCACAAGCCTCTCACCTACACAAATTCTGCTAGGCATGAATAGCTTAGTATTACCCAAGAGCCTTTTACTGACTGAATACGATTTCATAATCGAGTACCATAAGGGCGCCGAAAACATAGCTGCCGACTACCACAACCGCGTTTGAACCCTTCACTGAGCATCGTTTAGCATGCCATTAGCTTGCCATGCTAATCGCTATACATCTTTAAATACTAGAGTTAACACCTGTTATTCTTGTCGTTTTTATTTTGTTTTTGTTTGTGTGTCTTCCACCTTCTATGGTTGTAAAAAGTTGTTTTCCTCGAAAAACTTTCATGAGCAGGAGGTTGTTATAAAGAAAGGACACACATTTCAACTTTTATGGGTAGTGCGTAAGCATAAAAGATTTGAAGTGGCAAGCCAAAACATAAACTGGAGAGCGGAGGGCCGGTGGCATGGTATTCGAAAGAAGTAGGAACGAGCTACGACACAACGTGCGGAAAAAGGCTCGTGACAGAAAAACGTGGAAGCCACGGAAGCTTCTAGAGCACGGTTACAGAGGACGTGCATGTTCTTTAACGAGCTTTCTTTATTCTTCCGATGTGAATGGTCTAAGCTACATAGGCTTCAAATATTATTCATGGCAAAACTTTTAGAGCTAATACACGCATCACTTCGCGATGTAGTTTGCCCGAACGTACTTACTACTACTCCACCAATAGTATTTGCAGATATATTTCCAAGAAACGCTAAGCAAATACTCACGAGGTATTTAAAAGAGTTGTTGGAAGACCACCTCAAGAGCGTGCGTATAAATCCAGTAGTACTCACAGATGCTTCTGTAACTGTATCCAACTGATCTCAGTTGGTCCTTTTCTCTTCGCTTGCCCTACTTCATACCAACAAACAAGGCAGAATTTACAGCAATCATTCTTACACTGCGTAAAGTACCATCACACATTTCTTCAGTAGTGGTGTTGATAGATTCATTTTCCGTCTGTGCTGCGATAGTAGCATCTCACTTATCCAACTACCTCGCATTACTTTATTCGTATACGCCAAATCATGTGCAGAACGTAGATCTGGTTTGGGTACTATGCCACAATAAATTATAAATAAATGAAGCGGTGGACACTTTAGCCGCAGCATCTATTAAATGACCTGTCCTGAATATTCTAAAACCATCCCGCGATCACACGTTTGCACGATTCAGAAAACACTGTCTGCACGAGAAACATACTAAATCTGTGCTTAGCGACACGAGTTTCCAGCATTTTAGGTGTCCGTAGAATAGCTGAAGGTGCAGCACAGTAATAAACTTGCGATCCTGAATACCGTCTATAAATTTCTACTTACACGGGCCTTTATTCATTCCATCATCCCCATGTATGTTTTGTAATGAAGCAGAAACGATCGAGCACTTCTTGGAGTGTCGCAAACATCAGAACCTAAGGCAAAGATTTCTAAAACCACCTTTTCAAAAAAAGGGCCCTAAGCTTTCTACATTGGCAGTGCTCTCCCTGGAGTCGTCAGCACTGGGGCAGTGTGACCGGGTGATATACAAGGCCATATTTATTTATTTGAAGAATCAAACAAAACAACATGTTAAATATATCAGGAAATCTCAAAAAATATGTTTAATCTCACCTTTGACATCAATTATATTAATTCACTAGTTCATATATTTGCCTTTGTAGCTTTGCATTGAAACATACCAAAATTATGATGAATATATTTGTCTCCATTTATACTATCTTTTTCGCATATTCTCCCCCTTTTTTTCTCTTTTGTTTTCTCCTTTTTATTATATTTTTGATTTTACTTTACTTCACAAATTCTACTGTTGCTTATCTCGTGGTCGATCCCCCGTGGTGCGTAGTGCCATTCTTCTGGGAATCATCATCCTCATCATCATCCTGAGGTGGACGGAGGACCACGTCGAGTCTGTCCAAGGTCAAGCCCCAGAGGCTTAGTTCCAGGTTCAAGGAACTGACATGAGCCGGGAGCGGGTTCATGGATGAGGCCTGCCTGGTGCTGCCTTTTTGGACCATTGGTTGAAAATGGGTCTCTGGAGTCGCAGCCCTAGGTGCTGAGCGCCGGTGAGTGAGATGCAACGCTGCTGCACATGGTAGCACATCCGTGTGTGGCGACCGTGCCCTACCGTGCGACCATGCCTCCTCCATGCCACTTCTGCCCTGCCGAACGTCTACCGGCACACCTCGACGGGAGGACAGTCCTTAGAGCCATGAGGCGGTGGTCTTTCTTAATTTACCTTACCATTCCCGAAATCTATGCGCTCGATAGGGTCGTGCAGTACCAAAGCCCAACTCCACACAGTTTAAGCCTGCCTGGTGCACATGCTTGCCAGTACCCTGTACATTTGTTTTTCGGTTTATCGTTTCTCAATTTTCTCTTCACCACCGTACTTCATGAAGTTTTACAGCAAAAGGTGTTATTCCGCCACGGCCACCGCCGCTGGCAGTGTCCATAACCACATCAAGTGAAATTGAAAAAAAAACATCTAGTGGAGTCCGGCGATTATATAACAACTTTGGGCTGTCTAGAGGGCCCACGATGCGGCACTAGATCTCGGCCTTACTGTCGCATCATCCGGACATAACAACTTTGGGCTGTCTATAGATGGCCCACAATGCGGCGCTAGGTCTCGGCCTTAGTGTCCCATCGTGGGAGCGGGCCGCCGTGTTTTAGGACGCACGCCGTCGATCTTTCACAATAAAGTTTTCCGAAACCAATGACACAGTGGGGTTTGAACCCGGGTCCACTGGGAGCCAGCCCAGTATTCTACCACTGAGCTACGCTGGTTTTTTTTCTTTATTTCTGGTTCAACATCACATACGGGTTGCTAAGATAAATATATTACAATTCACAACGAACAATACAATAAACTTAAAAATAACTAAGCCCGTCAAGCATTACTATAACACATCACGTCCTAGAATTCCTTCATGGTCAGTAGGGCTTCTACCCTTTCTACCCATGAAGGTACACATTCGTCTGTTCTTACTACCTCGAGAAATCTTGAGATGCTTTCTTTGAAATACTCTCTTGCTGGTCTTCTGTCTGGGTCACAATGAAATCCAGCCATTCTAGAGCGCCATATACTGTGCAAGGCAGTCATCATGATAAAATCGAAAGGTAATTCATCCTCATTCTCTATTGCCAAATACCTGATCCCATGAGGGTCTAACGGGAACTCTTTTTTGATTGTCCTTTGTAATACGTCCCAAAAATAAACTCCTTCCCAACAGTGCAGAAAAACATGGTCAATAGTTTCCGGTTTCTTACAAATTAGACAGTGAGATCCCCAAGGCATATAAAACCCCCGCTCCTCTAGGAAGGTTCTTACAGGAAGTGTTCCAGTGTGTAATTTGAAAAAGAACGTTTTCGCACTTGGAGCTGCTGGCATTTTTTTAACTCGTTTAAGTACATTCTGACCCTTGCGTGCTGTATATAGCGCTCTGTACAGTGGGATGGGGAGCATCGTGTCACATAAATCTTTGTACAGTTTTTTCTTTCCAACAGACCACAGGTAGTCAGTTGAAAACCGAACACACAAAAACCGCACGCTGGCCACAACTTCCTTCATGTATCCTTGCACAACCCCTGTGGTAACATGAGTGCTCACAACAAACTCGGGCAACAGTCTACTTAGTTTTGTTTGACACACTGTTAATAGGAAAGGATCTCTTGCCTCGCGAAAAAAGAAAAACATATTTACTAACTTCTTGATAAACAGATGTCCTAGCCCAAGGCCTCCACACTTCACCCGTCTGAACAAATTCGTGCGACTGCACCTTTCCCAGTTAGAACCCCACACAAATACTGCAAACACCCGATGTAATTTTTGCACATTGACCCGGGAACAGTACAGCACTTGCATCACATACCACAGCTTAGACACAAAACACCAGTTGCAAGCAGTAGCCCTAGCAAACATGAACAGATAGCTTGCATTCCACCTATTTGCTTTCTCTTTAATTACTTTCGTTTGCTGTGTCCAATATTCATCAGTGCTTTTGTATGACTCGAGCGGTACTCCGAGATATATAACTGGCGTTCTTGTCCATTTAATGGCTGCAAAAAATTCTGGTGTTGAAGGCCAATATCCATGCCAGAAGCCGAGGCATTTACCCCAGTTTATATGGCTTCCTGTAACTTCGGCGAAAGATTTAGAAACTCTGATTGATTCTTCAATACCGTCATAGGAAGTGCTACAAATCGCAACATCGTCAGCGTATGTGAGTAATTTGACCTCTGATGATTGAACTCTAAATCCATTATTGATGTCATTCTGCAATATCGACTGACATAAAGTTTCAATATAGATGCAAAACAAAACTGGACTAACAGGGCAACCTTGACGCACTGAGCGCTCGATTCTTATGGGGGGGCCCAATGTCTTGTTGATAATTAGTCTCGTACTACCGTTCCGATATGCCATGACTACTCCGTCAATAATTATCTTACCAACATTAATGTGCTTCAATACTGCAAACAAAAGAGTGTGGGAAACGCAATCAAACGCTTTCTCCAGATCCAGCTGGAGTATGGCCACACGAGCATGACAGGTGTCAACACATTCGAGCACGGATCGCATTTTATGAACGTTTGTAACTATGGACCGACCTTTTATTCCACACGTTTGGTGTGGACCGACGATATCTTTTATTACTGACTGAAGTCTGGCCGCCAAAATTTTCATTAATATTTTGTAGTCTACGTTTGTCAGTGCGATTGGCCTGTACGCTGTGACGTGCCTGAGCATTTCAACCTCGTCTGTTTTCGGAATCAGAACGGTACGCGATTCACCAAAGGATGGTGGTAATTTCTTTTCCTCATATGCCTCATTAAAAACGCCCGCAAGTATTGAAGACAATTCGCTTTTAAAACATTTGTACCACTTGGCACAAAGACCATCTGGTCCTGGAGATTTCCCAGGATTTAACTTATCAATCGCCCGTTCAACTTCAGATGCAGATATAGATAATTCCAAAGCGTTTTTCACTTCCTCCCCCACTTGCGGCATGCGTCCTAAATATTCGTCTTTAAATCTTTCTAGGTTTGCCTGTCTACACGCAAAAAGGTTTTCAAAATTACTTGAAAATACGGATAAAATGCTGTCCGTATCAGTTACTTCGTGACCATCCTTCTCTATTTTTTCGATATGATTCCGTCGAGCCTTCGTTTTCTCTACCCCTAACGCTCTTTTGGTTGGCGTCTCTCCAGCCGCTAAAGCCTAAAGACGAGGAACGCTACCGCGGTGCACTCGTCCGTGCTAGGACTGAGCTACGCTGGTGCTTGAGACTTGTTGGTAAATTTGCCTTAGACAGGCTTGATGTCGGGAAAGTAATTGGGTTAATGCAACTTGTTAAGCGTTTTACAACAGCAAGAAAAACAACCATTTGCCGCACAATGCGAATAGCGTAACGAGTGGGTCATCCATTGCTCCAAACGATCACAAAATCTTGTTCTTGTTCAGCTAATAACTGTGGTGCATGCCCACTTCAGCCATAATTCCTCGTCGTCGTTAGCCACTGCATGAACAATAGGCACAAAATTCCTTGCAAGTGTTTAGCAAAGACCACGCTTCTCAGAAGAATGAAAAAAAACAGCATATTGAATGCTGGCCTGCAACTCAAAATTTTATTAATAATGCCCTAGTGGGTATCAAGAAAGTGTGCTTGCAGTAATTACCCAATGAGTGTTTTGAAAAGGCTCTGAAAGGCCACTCTTCTAGCTTTCGTTGTGGCTGTGCTGCGGCTTACTCACAGACCTGGCGTGTTTTTCTCTTTTTGCCTCATTAAGCGTTCTTGCAAAACCTTTCTCGGCTGTCAGTAGCATCCCACGTGATGGACGTTCATAATCATCACAGTGAGATTTCACGTCCCAACACCACGACTTGATTATGAGAGTTCCGTGAGTGCTAGCCTTCGTATCGGAATCTCCTTTCTCCTCTTTCCCGGCCGGTGCTTTGGGCGCCAGGCATCGTGTTCGCCGTGTGGCGCGTCTGACCCACGATATTACATTTTGGTGACGAGTTCTGCGGATCCATGTACATCAACGAACAGTTCGAGCATCCTGCTTGCCTATGCAACCTCTGCTTTCACGGTCACACGTACTTTACCCCTGCATTCATATATTTTGGCTATACCCAAAAGTTGGAAAGATATTAACGTGCTGTTGCGGACGATACTATAGATGCCTACATGCTACTTCTGCTGCTGCTGCTCATTGCCCTGGCATCTTGATAGCAGTTTATTGTGTGCGCCACTAGCGAATCTTCTGAAAGATGTCCGTCGCAGCTCCGGCACCATTTTTACATGTACCTCGTACCCTCCAGTGTCGTAAAAACGGTGCCTGAAGCTTTTCAAGGCATACATTGTGTCTGCCAGAGACAGCGAATGGTCAGCGGAACGAAAAGTGGCTCTTTTCTTGACGTGGCACGGAGCGGAGGAACAACGTCTGTACTCCAACAGGGACAAAGTGAAACAAGCAACAGCAGTCAGCGTGAAAGATTTGATTTTGCAGTCGAAGAGAATTACTCAATAACTTGACTTCCAAAAGGATCTTTGTTAACCTATGTACACAACTGAAAATGTTTTTTGTTATTAATAATTTATTGCTCCTTCAGTAGGAACTAATTCTCCAAACTTTAGCAGGAAGAATTTAGAAAAAATCAATATTATTTTGACTAGTATTCAAATATGTGTATTCTTTTTCGTTAAGCTACCCTATTCTTGGCCAATTCTCCATAGTGGATGTGAGCCACAAGTTAAGAATCTACATCTAGATCTACGTCGCTGCGGACACAACAATCAGAACTCCACAAGCTGAAGTTTCTACTGAACCGGCTTTTACATCTGTGTGTCGCACGGATGTAGCAAATGAGTACACACATTTAGTGAATGCCTTGGACCTGCTTCTCGTGGACGCTACAAGTTTCATCACTGAAAGACATCAGCTCTGCAGGAGGCTTCAACTGCCGGGCTCGAATCTTTCACCCAATATGTCGCGGAACTGAAACAACAAGCCTTGACTTGCGCACTTGGTTAGGCATTCAACGAATGTATACGTGATCAACTCGTTGAAGGAGTATGCTACTCAGCGTTGTGCGAACACTTCTTGAATGCCAGCCGAACACTTACTATGACCAAGGCTGAAGAAATCGGCAAAGCTATGGAAGCAATACAGCAAGCTAACGCAGTTAATTATGGAGCACCATTCCGACGCATCGATGAATCTGCAATGCGAAATCAGACGCTAGATCAGCAGTGCACCCTTGAAGCCACATCTTGATTTCATGCGCCCGTTCAGGAGTCAGATAACGGTCGACGCTACTACGCAGCAGCAGGCTCCCGCCAAGGCGCTGGCTCTCAAAAACAGTCTTTCGTGGAAGATGCGGCTCTACAGGGCATTGTTCTTTTCGTACTTCAACACCATCCCAGCCGAGTGTCTGCTTCCGCTGCGGCTCGACTCGTCACTGGGCTAATTTTCCAGGCTTTCAAGCACGTTGCCGTACTTGCAAAAGCTGTGGCAAGCAAAGGCACTTCGGCAGGATGTGCCGTTTATTGGGGAATTTGGCATCTGCACCAGATGGGGGGGGGGGAGAAAGGCCTAGAGCATACTGTGACAAATACGGTCACCGTCCTCAGCGTACAGGAATCTGCACACCCACGGGATTACAGGCAGGGCCACGAGGATCCCACAAAGTTCCAGCAACGGCCATTCGGGCTGCCTAACGAGGTGACTGACGAGCTTGACCGGCTCGAGTAAGCTGATGGGCTAAAGAGGGTGAGATCAATAGCCTACAATAATGAAGTGTGTGAAATACATGATAGTCACAATACCTTTCCTTGTAGCGATGTTAAGCGGCATCAGCTGAAATTGCCTACCATGCAGCGTAGTTCTGACATAATACCGACGCGAATGTTCTATAGCCGTGCGTGCATGCAGAATGTTTTTAACCAGCCTAAAGCGCATACGGTTCATGTACGCTATATATATTCTGAATTTTATGCGGTTGTGCCTAACACCAGTGCTTTGACCTAGTCTACTGCAGAACGTGTTACTGCATTTCATGCGTTTTTTCCGCCATCACTACGAGGTCTGTCTTGGGTACCATGCGAGAAATCAGCTACGTTGCCTTGCAATAGTAATGTACGTGAGGTGCAGGGCGTCATACAGGCGGCTGGAGGTCTTTACGTGAGTTGCTCGAGAACGTTTTTTCATGTATACCATCATGCCATCCGCCGAAAATTCATAAGCCTCCAGACCACTCAAATGTCAATAAATTATGAATTATGTGCACTGTGACCATTCTGAAATAATGTTTAGGTATGCCTTGTATTGTACAAGGTCCTATTCTGATGTCATTTTGATCTGCTTCGATGTAGCGATCGTTCCACTGCATTTTACTGATACCGGTGAGGCAAGATTTCTCACGTAGGGGAAGGATACATACGGTCGTGCTGAATAGTGCAAGTTAATAGGTTGTTTATAAAGATACCAATTATAAATTCTGTAAGCATTCGCTACTGGATACGTTGCATTCCATTTCCCAACAGCTCACTTCTGTACAAGAATTACCTGCTAAAAAGGATGGAGGATGATGTTGTACATTGCTTTCGGTTTTGGTTTCAATACATATAATAGGGGCGCTGTTGTGCTGTATATATTGTGGCGCCCTTGTTAATAAAAGAGTTCCGTGAGTGCTAGCTTGGGTCTCGGCTCCTGCTTTCTCCTCTTTCCCGGCCGGCGCTTGGGGCGCAGGGCATTGTGTTCGCCGTGTGCCGCGTCCAACCCACGATACTACAAGCTTCCACGACAGCGTGTACTTCAAGGCTCACAGCTGGACGAGTTGCTAATGCAGGCATGTGATGCCCATGTACAGCTTGCCCAGGTTCAGTAGGAGCACCACCGAGAGGCTAGTCACGCGCGGGCACTAACTGTGAAACTCGGCTAGAAGGAAGCCTAGTGCAACAAGAATTAGGACAAGAGCTCAAACTTGGCCAGATGACTTTGTTGGCAAAAGTCTCTGAATTAGAAAAACAGCTCAGTGTCTTCTCGCACATCCTAAAAAAAAGGAGATCGAACAAAACATCATTAAGGAAGAGCTTGCAGAGCTGAAACAGGTCCTTGTCTTAGCCGACATGGAGAACAAGTGACTGTAACAACTGGAGTGATTCGTCACGTTTGCCTGTGCGTGATCAACGAAACGAATTATACGAGATGACGCAGGAGTAGTTCTCGAACAACATTTAAAACAACAAGACACTCGATCGACTATCACGAAGACAATCACGGAAATGCACACGTAAACTTCCTAAAGTCCAAGCGGCTACTGTTAAATCTACATGGCAACACGATCGCTTATGGTTTGCTGAACCATCGTCCCGAGGAGGTGACAGTCCACGCACGGCAACGGCCCTTGTCTGTAGCGAGTTCAGGCACGCAGGTAGCACATCCCCCATGCAAGCTCGGCAGGAGCCAAGGCCTTCGTCAGGCCTCACGTTGTAGACGGCTTTCAGCTGTCTCGGGGGGCGGCGGCGATCTGGAACCCGTCGTCCCAGTCGCGCACGCTGACGTAGCCGGACCGAGCCCTGTAGCAGTAGCCCTGGACAGGTACCTCTGCTTCCGGACTTCAATTCCCAGGGAACAGGCATAAGGAGCTCCACGGAATGTGCCCTGGTCTGGCGTATCCCAGCTGGAGCTACCGTCAGGACCCCCAGGCGAGCATGAGGTCTTCCGAGCGCACGGCCACGAAACCTCCGAAAACGGCACGCTATTCCGGCGTGTCCTTCGACTACGTCTTGCTCGTTGCATTACGTTGCATTACGTTGCATTACGTTGCATTACGATTATCCCCCCACTCAAGAAAGTTGTTTCAATAAAACAACATTTGCAACAATAGCATAGGGATAAGGAACAACACATAGAACGCTTGAATGAACTTTTGTCTACCTAAAAATGTCACACTTATTCACAGCCTGACTTTTTTAAGATGACATTTCATAACAACCAACACTGACAACCGTACATGTGTACAATACTCTGCCCAAGAAATTCACAAGAAGTATTTGATATCTCCCGCAATCATCTGAATTAACACATAACAAACATTCGTCGCTGAAGCGGGAACAATAGTTTCAGGGACAGACGTATGCATGTAGCTACGTCACCTTGCACACAATCCTCTGCACTTAAACAGAACAACTCCACTTTTGAATAGTCGTTCCTGTAACAAGTTTAAACTTCCGAGGCACCGTACGCTAGCGTAAAAATTCTGTATTAGCTGGCCTTTTGGCCAAACAAACTGGAAGAATAAAAAATGACGCTATCTGCACAGCATGTGCTATGGCTAACCTTTTAACAGGATCTCTATGTGCTGTTTCTTAAACAGCAGTAGCTCTGTCTTCTATTATAGGTTGCCTTCGTCACTTTTCACAGAGGCTGAGTTAATCAAGTCCAGATGACTTGATATACTTCTGGAACCATCGCATGAAACTAAGCAGAGCTTTAGAGCCCTCATGCCTAACATCTTCCGAAACTGCAAGGCACCTACGCTGTATGCCAACTCACATTGTCAAGCGCTGTTCACTTACAATGTCTTTAAGGTTGCCGTAGCCATCACCCGTCAAGTCACTTTTTTCTCCCAAGCTTAGCCTTGTCCTAGCACGATCTACCGCTGTAGCATTGCCAACTGTAGTGACGCCTGCCCAAAAGTTTTCTCAAACTAACCTTAGAATGCTCACACGTGTATGCGGGCAACACTTCTGTACCATCTGTAAGCATGTCCAATACTGCTGCACCACAACCTTGCTATCCTCACGATCACGTAACCTCAACGTTCCGGTCCCCTCGTTGGCTTGCACCAAACTTTTCTACAACCAAATGATTTCTCTCTCGGCCGAGTTGCTACTATGTTCTTAACTAAATGATGCAACTTTTTCCGTGTCCTTCTTTCAGCATTAGCACACAAAGAAGGTGAGGCTCTTAAAGTATTTATAACAAGAGCTTAATCCTGTCGCGGACGCCAAAAAATATTGTAACGACAAGGGTGGTTCGTCACGTCTTCCCGTGCATGATCAACGAAAGTAACGATACGAGTGATCCAGGAGTCGTTCTCGAACAACATTTTTAACAAGAGACCCGATCGACTATCATGAGAACAAGCGGAGAAATACACACGTAAACTACCTAAAGTCCAAGCAGCTACTGATCAATTTACACAGAAACACGATCGCTCACGGTCTGCTGAACCAGCGCTCCAAGGCGGTGACAGTCCATGCACGGCGATGGCCGTTGTCCCTAGCAAGCTCAGGCACGCAGGTGGCACGTCTTGCGTGCGGTAGCGGCAGGAGCCAAGGCCTCTGTTAGTCCTCACGTTTGCAGACGACTTTCAGTCATCTCAGGTGGTGGCGGCGATCCGGAACCCGTCGTTCCTGTCACACACACGCCGACGTAGCAGGAGCCGCACTTGGTATCTGAAGCCCCGCACAGGTACCTCTACCTCCGGACCTCGATCCCCAGATAAAACGGAGGAGGAGCTCCACGAACAGTGCCCTGGTCCAGCGTGTCTTAGCTGGAGCCAACGTCAAGACCACCAGGCGAACAGCAGGCTCTCTCTGCGCACAGCCACAAAACCTCCAAGAACAGCGCCTTGGTCTGGCGTGTCCTTTGGCTAGGTCTAGCTCGGCTCTCTGCACGTTCCCCACGTGCCTCCCTTGTTTCTCTTTTAAATGCGAAGCATTTCTTAGCGATCTTCAGCGGCTTTGAGCGTATCTATCTATCTATCTATCTATCTATCTATCTATCTATCTATCTATCTATCTATCTATCTATCTATCTATCTATCTGTCTGTCTGTCTATCTATCTATCTATCTATCTATCTATCTATCTATCTATCTAACCGTCTATGCTTTTTGGCTCTCCTGGCCGTTTGGATAATAGTATCAATACCAAACTTGGTATGGCTTAACATGACTACATGACGAGCACGTTTCACTAGTCAGAACATGAAAACCATAACATGTATGTCATGAATGTTATGATTTACAACTCATGGTCTTGCTGTTCTTGCGGTGGTTTCGTTCACATAACATGTTCCGAAACTGGCATGGTATGACATAATTGCATGGCGAACACAACCGACCAACCCTAACATAAAAATGATGATATACGTCTCATGTGACAACATGACTACATGTCACACACATGATGCACTCTCGACGGCTTCGCTAGCGTCACATATACCAAATTTGGTATTACATTGCGTGAAGGGAGGACGAAGGTACCAGACCGCTGCAAACATAATAATTATGAGATGTGTGTCATGTAACAACATGACTCTATGCGACGCTCACGACGTGCTGGCGGCCGTTTTGCTAGCTTCACTTATACGAAATTCGGTATTACAGGATGTGAATTTATAAGGAAGGTATGTGACGGGGGCAAAACTGATAAACATGGGATGCGTGTCATGTAACATTATGACTACACGCTAGGCTCATGATGTGCTCGCCGGCGTTTCGCTAGCTTCGCATATACCAAACTCGGTATTACGTGGCGTGAACGGACGAAAAAGGTAAATGACACACCCGAACATAACAATCAGGACATGCGTGTCATGTAACAACATTAATACATACCACACTCATGGTGCGCTTGAGGCCCCTTTCGCTATCTTCACATATGCCAAATTTGGTATTCATCATCATCATCATCATCATCATCATCATCATCATCAGCCTGACTACGTCCACTGCAGGACAAAGGCCTATCCCATTTTTCGTCAGTTAACCCGGTTTCTGTGCTTGCTGCTGCCAATTCATACCCGCAAACTTCTTAATCTCATCTCCCCCTTAACCTTCTGTCTCCCCCTAACTCGCTTGCCTTCTCTGGGAATCCAGTTAGTTACCCTTAATAACCAGCGGTTATCCTGTATACGCGCTACATACCCGGTCCAGGTTCATTTTATTCTTCTTGATTTCAACTATGATATCCTTAACCCCCGTTTGTTCCCTAATCCACTCTGCTTTCTTCTTGTCTCTTAAGGTTACGCTAAGCATTTTTCTCTCTATTGAAATTTGTTATTACGTGAGGTCAATGCATGACGAAGGTATGTGACTGGTGCGAACTTGATAACCATGAGATGGGTGTCATGCGAGAACTTGACTACATGCCACAGTCAAGGCGCCACTACATTTTGACGTTTCCCGGCGCGTGTGCGCCACCGTTCGTTTCGTCGCACCCCGCCGGCGTTGCCACGCCAGGCGCCGGTCCTGCATATACTCGCAGGGGCGCGCTGCGTTGCTTTCACGCATGCTTGTTTTGGAGCGTCCGGTGTCCCTCCGTCTCGATAAGTGGTAGACACAGTGCTGTCTGGCTAACGCATTGGCGTCAAATGCGACTTGCTGCAATTGGCGCTGGTTGCCGTCCAGTCGCACCGATGGACGCTGGTCGCACCCGGCGTCAGACTATAGTGTGCTCGCGTTTTGCTAATGTAGCGTCGCTGTGCCCAGCGTGCGCGCACGTCAGCGTTACGTTGGAGTATATCCGACCCTTCATGATGCACTGGTGGCCGTTTTGCTAGCTCCACATATACCAAATTCGGGGTTACGTGACATCAATGGATGACAAATGTGTATGGCTGGTGCAAACGTGATAATCATGACACGCGCGTCATGTAAGAACATGAGAACATACCAAGCTCATAGCGTGCTCGCGGCCGTTTCGCTAGCTCCATATATACTAATTTTGGCATCACGTGACGTGAATAGATGACGAAGGTAAATGAGACATCCAAACATGATAATCATGACACGGAAGTCGTGTACGGCATAATATATCTCCACCTCGTAACGTTCTGGTGATTCAAAAGTGGCAAATCAACTTTCTTCATTCGTGCTTCGCATATCATCGATTCCCTCTGTACGTGGAATCTGCCAATTTTTTTAACTTCTTGAGCCATCTCCGCACGTGCCAACTGTTGCTACTTGTTGCTGGCTTGGCTTCTTGTCACCGTCCTTCTCTTTCTCGGACGCCTGCACAAACATTTTGAAATCCGCCAAAGTTTACACGCACACGTATTTACACCACCAAAGTTCGTCTATGCTTTACATATACATTACAACTGGTGAAAGCGCTTGAGGCAAGGCAGCAGCAGGCGGACAAATATTCTCGACAGGATGATGTAGTAACGCAGCTGCCGGAATACAAGGAGAGAGCGACAGCAAAGGTAGAGCAGTTGGAGGAAGCTGCAGGTAAAGTGAGCAACTACCGCAGCGTGTATGACCTGGTGTGCAAGATGACTGTCCTCGACTACCAAAACTTCGTTGAGAGAGAGTATGAAAGGCGATCCGGCACCTTCCGAACTTCTTTGGGGACGTCACATTTTCCTGACTGTCGGGGTCGCCAGCCTTCGAAGACTACCACGTGGAGGAGTGGCCGCCACCAATACTTGAACGGTGTGAAGAGCTAAACGAGAACGACCACGACATACTGTAATGACTACGGCTTACGACTCACCGGGACCAATGCTGCACTAGAAGCATCAGGGTCTGTCATTCTCCCGCCGACTACCACTGTTGTCAACCTGAGCGGGTCCGGTGAGCCTCCTTCTTCCGGCGGCGGCGGAGTTGACCTCCCTGCGCAGATATACTGCACCGACATGTGGTCTTGTGCACCACATGCGGTCTGCCGTGACCAGGCATAGCTGCTTGATCTCTGCAACATCTTCTATCCACTTTTTCCAGGGGGGAGGGGCAGTATGAGAGCGGTGGCCACGAGCTTGACGATAACAGAAAAAAATGGCAGCATATCCACGGAGTGATTAATGGAGAGTGGGTCGAAGCACCCGCGCGTCCATTTGTTCTTGCTTCCGTCCGTCAATGCGTCCGTCTGTGTGACTGTCCGGGCGTCCATCCGCCCGTCCGTGCGTGCGTCTGTTCGTGCGTCCGCACGTCCATCTGTGAGTCTGTCCCTGCGTTCGTCCATGCATCCGCCCCTGCGTCCGTCCATGCGTCCATTCGACCGTGTAGCCATGCGTGCGTCCGTCCATGCCTCTATCTGTGTGTCCGTTCGTCCATCTATTCAACACTCCAAGTACCACCGTCTCGCATATTTTCATCATATATACCCCATATAGTAGCACCACCATCTAGCGGACATTTCAAGGACTGAACGAGAGGTGGCACACGCACACATTCTTACGGCTTGCGCTTCGTGTCTACTACCCACCTTTAACCACCTCGAGTTCATGGGATATACTAGTTCACTGTATTCATGACACTGGGGCTCAACGCTCGCTAAACCTTTCTGAAGTCAAAGAGGTTACGCCCAGTGAGTATAACGTAGCATCCATTTCTTGTCAGATAGGGCTCAATGTACATGCCAATGGCTGCTAATGGGGAATGAGAGACAAGAGACTTTTAGTTAACGTCCACGCTGCGAATTTTTCATTGTTCAACAACGCACAGGAAAAATCTCCCACCTGCACCACCATGCAGGTCAAAACGTAAGGCTGATTACGCACTACGACTACGACTACTACGAGAGACGAACGGGTGCCGCTTTAAAGAGCTTCGCCCCTAAAAGGAGGATAATGATGGTCGTGGGTGCGCTCGGGGCATGTGGCTGCCGCTGGCAGCGGGTAGTTGCGGCCGAGGCCTAGAAGATTAGGCAAGGTTCCTGACCTGGCTCCGCGTTTTCCCTGATGGGTTCTCTAGCTAGTCACAGCCTCAAAACCCGTACAATGCATAACACGCATGTAAATCACCATTATTGACCTCCATTATCATCAACAACTTAAAGTAACGAAAGTTGACTCCAATGATCGAAGGCATACAACGGCAAAAGCACATGTTAACCCTCTTTATCCCCTCAAAAAACAAGATAAATCAAGAGAAAAACCATTTAGTTATGTTGCGTAAAAAAGCAAATTGACAATGTTTTAGCAGGACAGACGCTGCGCTAACACACTTGTCACCTTTTTTTTGAATTTGATACGCTTTCATTACTCCTTTTGTTGTCCGCATCCTGTGCTTATAGATTATTTGGGTGCTAGAAAGTTTGGGCTGACAAGTGCACTCCTCGCTGTACATCGATAAGTGGGAGTATACACGGGGCCACCTTTAGTGGACTCTCGCGTTAATAAAGGCGCACATTCCGGTAACAACCTTATTAACCGACATATTCTTTTCCACGTGTGAAAGGAATTCCGTACACATTTTTTGCACTCAACATACCTCGTGTCATGTGTTATCTTCTTAAATTTATCTTTTCCTCTGGGCTTTTCTCTTTGGCTAACCTTTCTGCTAACGGGCAAACCTTCGACAATTTCTTTTCATCTGAAAAAAAAACAACAAACAAACCGCAAGATATACCTTAAGTGTACTTTTTTCAAGCGATTTGAAATATTAGGCAGAGAAAAGACGCCCACAGTCACCTATATTTCACCATAAACACGTCTCTTCTCTTGACGTGTGGTCATTATTGTATTCTTCACTTCTTCGCGATACTTTTCACAAGGCAGTTGAAAACAGCCATCTTGGTAACCAGCTCCCCTAAAGCGCTCAATTCTGCGCGCAAACACTCTCATTAATTTAATGCACTTGTCGCACAGGCACCCGCGAACACCGAATACCTCCCTCGCCCTTACGAATATGCGGTTCATGTCATACGGCCATCTTTACGCAAACGAAGGTAAAAGGTGCCTTTCGCAAAGGACGTTCGAAGATCTCCCTTCGTAGCGAAACGAGGTACTTTCGTCCTCAGTATCTGCTGGTCAGAAACTAAATTGCCACTAAATTGCTACAGGTAGTGGAGTAATACATTTTGTCAATTTTATACGCTCTCTTATTGCAGTACTAAATCATAACGTGTTTCTTTACACACACACACACGCATATATGTACATATATATATATATATACCTCATCCCCTGATGAAGGGAGGACCCCTCCCGAAACAGTTGGGAAATAAATATATTTATCTTTGTTGACAACGCTCCCGTTGTGCCATATCGCATATATATATATATATATATATATATATATATATATATATATATATATATATATATATATATATATTTGACACAATATACTGAGATCTAACAGACAATAATGCAAAAATGTATAGGGGAAGTTATTTTAACTAATGTAATGTGAATAACAAGAAAGAAAAGTGGGTGAAAAAATACCTTGCCCTGAGCAGGAAACGAACCTACGACCTTCGAATAACGCATTCGATGCTCTAGCCACTGAGCCATCACGGCGGCTACGCCTCCAGTCACTTTATTGGGTTTATATGTGAGTTGAAACGTGGGAGTGTCAGTCAGCGCCATCTGTAGCCACCGTGGCGAGTGTAGAACACTCTTTTATGAGCCTGTGTGGCGTCACGTAGCAGGTGAACTTTTTACGAGCGGGCAGCTGACCAATAGTCCCTCGTATAAAACCTAACGGCACCAAGTCTGCCAGTACGAGACCCTCGTAATGAATAAGGGAAAGAAGTTTACACGTAAGGGCTCGTTTTTTCGCGTTTTGAAACAATAATAATCAGATATAACAGACAATAATGCCAAAGAATGTATAGGGGAAGTTATTAGAACCAATGTAATGTAAATAAGAAGAAATACTAGTGGGTGAAAAAATACCTTGCCTGCTCACGGCAAGGTATTTTTTCACCCACTTTTCTTTTTCTTATTTACATTAAATTGGTTCTAATAACTTCCACTATACATTCTTTGGCATTATTGTCTGTTAAATCTCATATATATTGTTACGGGAAGGAGACTGACTCAGAAGGGTAGTCCCCGATGTATTTACAGCCGGTTAGGCGAGCAGCGCCAGCCACACAGATTAGCTCGTGCCAGTCTATCTGCTTTCTCTTCCTCAGCTCCATCCACTGGCACGTAGCATAGCCCCCGGCGGCGGAGGCACCGTCCCGGTGCTTTAAAGGTCGTTATCTGACGCAATATTGTAGTGCTTGATCCGCGAGACGTGTACGATATCACTGGGCCGCATAAAAGATGACGATTGCGAGCATAAGAGTGGGATCCCACCTTTAAGTGGCGCTGACGCGTTCGTAGAGGCGTAGCCGCTGGTCGACGTCGGAATCCTCGCTGCCCTAGAACACGCCGGGGTCTTTGAGCGCGGGAAGCGTCACGAAAGTTGTTGTGGGCGTTGGGTTGACAGGTCGGGCAGAAGGGGGAGCAACCGGAGAGGATGTAGCCGAGTCTTGAGTGGTCATGTTGTAAGCCGCGAGGGAGCGTCCGCTTCGGAGTTCCGTGGCGAGGACGGGGATCGCACAACTCCACCAAATATGTTACGGGAAGGAGACTGACTCATAGGGGTAGTCCCCGATGTATTTACAGCCGGTTAAGCGAGCAGCGCCAGCCACACAGATTAGCTCGTGCCAGTCTATCTGCTTTCTCTTCATGGTACGAGAACCATGGAACATGGTTTCTCTTCATGGTACGAGAACCTTGTAACAGAACTTGGGAGTTGGGCAGTGTGCAGGGAGAAAATGTTTGACCTGTTCAGAAAGCCGATTGGAAGAAAAATGGCCGCGAACAAAAAGCTCACGTCTCGGGCGCAGACCTCGACCGAGTCTTACGTCTCCTATATAGAAGATGTGTTATTGTTGTGTCGCAAAGCCAATGCCGAGATGCCGGAGGCTGACAAGGTCGGACATATTCTTAAGGCGATTGCGGTGGACGCATTCAACCTCCTCATCTGCAAAAATTTTTCTACAGTGAACGCCATTATAAAAGAATGTCGGCGCTTTGAGCAAGCGAAGAGCCGGTGGATTAGCAGCGTGTTTACCCGCCTTTCAAATACGGCTGCAACATCATCTTGTGAAGACCGTGCAAGAACACAGCCACCACCTCTAGATTCATCGGATCAGGTGACCCGAATTGTACGGCGCGAACTTGAAGCCATTGCCTCTGCTCCGGCTCACACCGCTGCAAGTGACACCACCTCCCTCACTGCTAACATGGTTAAAGCCATCGTCCGCCAAGAACTCGCCAGCATAGGTATTCCCTCGGTGTGCGCTTTGCCCAGCCCGCAGCGAGCTTCATGGCGTCCACCCTCGTCCTATCACGAACAGCAGTTTACGGCCCGGTCTCGCGACCCTGCTGCGTGGAGAACCGTCACGATATGTCTAGATTGGCACTTATGATTTCCGTTGATGACGGTGGCGTCGTATCGTCCTTGGTATCGTCCATCGTACGATCCATGCAATTATTCGTCCTATCGCATCGTAGTGAAGATGTTGGGGGTGTGATAGCATCTCGATGGGCGGCAACCTTCCCCCCAAAGGTCGCTGGTGTTAGTTTCCCCGACGAGGGCTAGGAGGTGTGCCCCAGGCCACCTCGGCATAAATGCGCTGCTTCGGCGAGTTAGGTGCAGATGAAGAAGACAGAGAGAATACACTTTTTTATTAACAAATACACACTGAGCCTTCCTTTGGGTGGGGCCCTCAGTCTAGGGTTTCGTTGCCTTCCGCGACCCTGCGAGCCCGCTGGACCAGCTGATGCTGTTCCTGTCGGCGTAAGCTTAGCACTGCAGACTCTCAAGAGGAAGGGGTGGGGTTGGGAATGAGAGGAACATCCTGTGGGGCAGAGCATTCCCACGTGGAGTGGTACACTGTCGGTACGGATCCACAAAAGGGGCAGTAGGAGGCTAGAGAGCCGGATGAAAGCGATTTAGCGTATAAAGGCAAGGAAATGAATTGGTCTGTAGTTGCCGACAAGCGACAGCATCTGCCCTGTTAAGTGAAGGAGGAGGGGGAGGATAAGTATAACGGCTCTGTCGGTAGTACTCTAGCGTAGTGTTGTAGTTTAGTGGTTCTGTCAATGCATTGTCTGGATTTGACAGCTCTTCCAATGGAGCCCGGCCGGTCAGCTCTTGGGCAACCGCATGAACGCGTTCATTACCATGGAGAGAAGTCTGTCCAGGAGCCCAGACGATATGCACAGGACGTAATGCGAACGGTGAGACAAAAGAGAGGATATTGTGTATATATGCAGCCACAAGTCCTTGAGCGAAAGCACGGCAAGCAGCTTGTGAATCTGTTACAATAGAGACAGGAAAGTCATGTGACAGTGTCGTAGCATGAACAATTGCCAGAGCGAGAGCTCTCTTCTCTTCCAGACCACTGTCTGTAGTGCGAAGTGTGGCAGACGCCACAAGGGCGCGTGGTCTACGATTCGGCACATCAGGTTGCTGTGCTGCGGGCCCGCACTGATGTCACGGCGCTTATCGAAATAAGCACGTAGGGAGGTTTGTAGAAGGTTCTCGTATCTATAGTCACGGTATGGGCAAATGCGGAAGACGTGGCCGGCTTCTCCACAATGGAAGCAAAGTGGTGGGTGGTAGACGGTGCACCACAAGTACTTCTTACGAATGAATGGTCGACTGGTGGGCATTCTTTGCGACCAAGATACAGATGTCGGCGGAGTGTACATCGGCGACGTTTGCATGGGTACGTTAGACTGTGGATACGGCATCGGCAGATCGGAAGCTAGGGCCCATGGCCCATTGTAAGGCCCTTGGCTGACGTCACAATAAGCCAGTCAGTAGTGTCGAGTTGTACGTCACTGGAGTGGGTTGACGTACGGTCGTTACGTAGCTTACAGAAGGCTGGACTAAAATATATTCGGGCAACGAAAATGCCTGGAGAAGTTCTTGCGCACCACTTCTGCAACGGGCGCCACGGTATTTTCTTGCGGAGTCACAAGAAGGTTCTGGATCTTCTCACGAACCTCACGAATGAGCTCACGCGCAGAATACTCACTGCTGGCAGTCAAAGCAGTGAGGCTGGGAGATGTGTTGTTTGGTTGGTTGTGGTATCGGCGCCGTTGCTGCAGTGCTCACTCGATTGTCGTAGCCTCTTTGATAAATTCCGCTACGCTGTTGGCGGGTTCTGTAGGAGACCAGCAAAGAGCTCTTCTTTGACGCCCCCCATCAGATGTCGGAATTTTTTACCTTCAGGTATCTCGCGGTCAGCCCACCCAAAGAGGCGGGTCATGTCCTTCGCAAACATGGCGACGTTCTTGTTCGGTTTTTGTATACGTGCCTCGACGAGCTGCAGAACAGAATCCCGGCAGTCGGTGTTTGCGAATGTCCCGAGAATTTGCTGCCGAAATCATCCGACGAAGACAGCGTTGACTCGTGTTCTCGTACCACGTACGAGCGCTGTCTGCCAAAGCAAAGTAGATGCGTGATAGCTTTTGTTCAGTGGGCCAGCGGTTGGCCTTGGCGACTCACTCATACTGGGCCAACCAGTCCTCAACGTCTTCATATACATCACCGTGAAAGGTCTCGGGAATTTGAGGCTGCTCAACAGTAAGCTGTGAAGGCCCTCCAGTAGTCATTTCTCCAGGCACGGTGTGTTGCTGGAGAAGTTGGAGGGGTATTGCCTCGGGACTAAGGCCTCGCGGTCGGTGACTGTAGTGGTGGACGGAAGTATCCACTGCAGGAACGGGTTGCAGCGGCGGATTCGAAGTGCCAGGGCGCATGTCCCAAGCATGAGTTGGAGAAGTTCAGAAGCTCCACCAATGCCACGACGTGAAAATAACAGGATACAGGACGACGGTGCGACCAGGAAAAACTAGGTTAGTATTAACAAAACAAAAGAGCAGCCGCTTCGACGTTGTGTTCCTCGGAGCAACTGTGAGTGCTGTCCACGCTCATCACTTCGTCGTCCTCTGTCTTCTTGCCCGGCCTTAAGCCGTGACAGTATAATGCAGGGCATATTATATTCTAATTGCATTGCTGCAAAAAAGATGATTAGCCTCTTCTTGTGATAACGCTATGAAAGCTACATGATCAGGACCATGTTTTTTTTTTTTGCAGTTTGCAGGCTTCAGTCAGTTTCGTTTCGAATTTCATGACATTTGATATGCTTCCATCAGTTCCTCCACGTATTTATTCCGTTGCTGGGTATAATTAAAAATGGGCGATGAACCGTACACTCTTCAGTCGAGCAGGCGAGTCTCCTTTCGCGGATGTGATAGATGTTCCATGTTATTTATGCGTCCCGCCTGTCCTATGAACACTACCACAACACAACGAATGGCTATAACGTCCCTGTCTTTCCTTTCATCTTCCTTATACAACAAGGAAACAATATGCGATACATATGATATCTAACAAAATATATAGCCCTCAATTACACTTTTTTGCTGACATTTGCGAGTAATTCGATTAATCTATAACATGGCAAGCAGTGCAACTACTTCTTGATTTCCGGTTTTGATATCACAAAATCGCCAGCGCATTGCATAACGCCGAGTATCTGGCAACTTTTTTCTCACTGTGGGAGATTCTGAACTGCACCCAGTGTACCCACTTCACGGCTAGCTGAAGTATCGCCTGTTTCTTTTTTTTACTTCTCCAATTTTGTTTTTACTCAACACTGCAGCCTTTCAACGAAGGCCCCCCAAGTGCTACCTGAACACTTCCGTGAGGTTTTAGATATGCGTGAGCTCGCAAAAAGACACCTTTTTTCTATTATGAGTACTTGTCAGAAAAAATTTTCGAGTATTTTGTTTCTTTGTCTTAAGCAGAGTGGCTGTGTAATCCTACACAAGTTGTTGACGGAACACCTTGTAGAAATTGACACCCGAGTAAAGAAAAAAGTGGTGTCGCCTGTTCTGCGAACAAGTCGCCAGACGGCTGCGGACCTGCTGATGGCCGTCCGAATATGTGGATTGTCCTCCCAACACGGGAAGTGAGGTGCCGCGCAGCCCGACGAGGTAAGGTGTTTGACAAAAACTACTGCTGCTATGGTTCCCGGCCACGACAACCTCCTTGACGACAGCGGCGTCACTGCAGATGAAAACCAGCACCAGCGTGGCGAGCAGAGCACCTTTTCTATTTTATTGTTTTTGTCAATGCAAACGCGTTGCCGCGGCTAGGACTAAAAGAGGTCGTTTGCCTTCTGTCATGGTACTGACATGCTCACGGTACTACTAGCGTCGGACCCATCACCCACTGGCCTTCTCACATCAAGAGACAACTTGGTGCCAAAGGTGAAGGGTAGGTGTAGGAACTCTGGAAGTGTGGTGGCCATGCCCTAGTGAAAAACGTTGACTGGGGTGGGCGTGGGCTATGTGGACATGAAATCTTAATCTGGTTTTGCGAGATCTTTGTCACGTAGCGAAATGCTTGTCCTCAACTTTCCTTCAGGTTGCAAGCTGTCTGAACACCGTCTTTTCGAGTATCTGGGGCCAGAACGACCAGACACAACACTTCAACAACCTCTATAACCCGAGAGTCGAGTGCCGTTTCGTGATCTATGTCATAGAGAGGGTTCTTCTTTAATGAGCAGTTTTATGAACTATTCAATTCATTGTACGATGACAATGTATGGTGAAACACTATCCTGAATACAATTCAGATTATCGTCGTTGTACAACATACTGAAAGGAGGTTAGTCTGTATAGTTTGTGCGTCAATGGTGCAATAGATCTTGGTGCAAGAAAATATCAAGCAATGGATCACGTCGCGCGTTCATTAATACATTTTTTTGCATGCGCGTGATGGCAAATTATTAAGAGAGAGAAAGAATGTCAGAATATTTGTTACTCTCGCATCACGTGATGATATTGTCACGTAAGAGCGATGGTAGCCCGAAGACAGGAGATCGGGAGATTAGTAGAAATAGAAGGAGGTCCGTTTACTTGGCGGACTTGCGCCCACTAAAGGAAAAAAGACACACCGGCTTAGCGGTAGGCGAACAGCGCGTTCGACGGCCGTCGGGTAACAGAAATGTCCCACTGGAACGCAAGGCGCGTTCGACGGCCGTCGGGTAACAGAAATGTCCCACTGGAACGCAAGGCACGTTCACCATCCGAGGTACAGTCGCCGTAGCGTCTGGCGCTATCTTGTTATCAACGAATGGTCGACGTGCGGGCCATGATCTTCGCAGATGAGTCGCGGTGTATCCTGGACCACGATAAGACCGCGTGCCGGCGGTATCGGCATGCGCAACACTATCCGCAATACGCCTCGCGGCACTGCTCCCATCGTCAACGTAAGCATCGACCCGATGCTTTGTTTAAAATAGAACCAAAGCAAAAGGACTGCCTGTGCGAAAGTAAATGGGAATTAAGCACAAATCACGCACACATAAACAAAACAAGAGATGCAAAAAGGGAGCTTCCTTTAGCGCGCATGATAGGGCTTCAAACGGGCGACGTGTACCACTCCTTGTCGTGCGCGGCGTCGTTGGGATGAGCTAGCCCCATCAGGGACCACTTCATAGTCCACTTCACCCACTTGACGGATGACTTTGTATGACCGAAATAACGGCGCTTGAGTTTTTCGCTTAATCCTCGGCGGGGAACGGGCGTCCAAACCCAGACTTTGTCACCTGGCCTGTATGTTAAATCGCGTCTCCGCAGGTTGTAGCGTCTTGCGTCGTTTCGCTGTTGGTCTTTTATGCGCAGACGAGCAAGCTGCCGGGCTTCTGCGCGCTGAAGGTAGGCGGCCACCTCCAGGTTGTTTTCATCGGTGACATTAGGCAGCATGGCGTCCAGGGTAGTAACGGCATCCCTCCCATGGACGAGATCAAATTGTGTCATTTTAGTGGTCTCCTGCATCGCGGTGTTGTAGGCGAAGACCACGTAAGGCAGAATTAAGTCCCAGGTCTTGTGTTCTGTGTCCACGTACATAGCGAGCATATCGGCAATGGTCTTGTTCAAGCGTTCCGTGAGACCATTTGTCTGCGGATGGTACGCAGTTGTTCTTCGGTGATCTGTATGACTGTAATGTAAGATTGCCTGAGTAAGATCAGCCGTAAACGCCGTTACCCTGTCTGTTATTAGTACCTCAGGTGCGCCATGATGGAAGAGAATTGATTCGACAAAAAATTTGGCAACTTCTACGGCTGTGCCGTTCGGGAGGGCCTTAGCTTCAGCGTATCGGGTAAGGTAATCAGTGGCCACTATGATCCACTTGTTACCGGATGTCGACGTGGGGAAAGGTCCAAGCAGGTCCATACCAATCTGTTGGAATGGTCTCGACGGGGGTTCAATTGGCTTGAGAAATCCAGCTGGTTTTGTTGGAGGTCTCTTCCGGCGCTGACATTCGCGGCAACTGTTGACGTACCGCACAACATCTGAGGAGAGGCGGGGCCAGTAGTATCGTTCTTGAATTCTGTGGAGTGTGCGTGTAAAACCGAGGTGGCCTGCAGTGGGTTCGTCATGTAACGCTTGTAAAATTTCTTCTCTGAGGCTCCTTGGGACGACAAGAAGGTAAGCTGCCTTATTCGGTGCGAAGTTCTTTTTAACTACCACCCCGTTTTGCACACAGAAGGAGGATATCCCACGCTTGAAAAGTGCAGGCGGTATGGGGGCCTTTCCTTCGATGTAGTTGATCAACTGTTGTAGGATCGGGTCTGAGCGCTGCTGTAATGCAAAGGTGCTGCTGCTGTTAGGCCCAAGAAAGGCATCGTCGTCTTCGTGGCTTGGTGGTGCGCCGACAGGGGCTCTTGAGAGGCAGTCTGCGTCGGAAAGCTTAAGACCAGATGTGTAGACTACCTTCACGTCAAACTCCTGAAGCCGTAGGCTCCATCGAGCGAGGCGGCCAGAAGGGTCTTTCAAACTGGCCAACCAGCACAACGCATGATGGTCCGTTACGACCTTGAAGGGTCTGCCATATAAGCATGGGCGGAATTTCGAGGTGGCCCATACTATCGCAAGACACTCCTTCACAGACGTTTAATAGTTCACTTCCGCCTTCGACAGTGAGCGGCTTGCATACGCGATGACGCGCTCACAGCCCTTGTGCTTCTGAACGAGAACGGCACCTAAGCCGATGCTGCTGGCGTCTGTATGTATCTTAGCTTCAGCATTTTCATCAAAGTGACCCAGCACAGGCGGCGAATGTAAGCGTTGTTGAAGTTCTTTGAATGCCTCACGTTGCTCAGCTTTCCATTCGAAAGGGGCGTCCGACTTGGTGAGCTGCGTCAAAGGGGCAGCAATGTGTGAGAAGTTCTTGACGAAGCGTCGGTAATAGGCGCATAGTCCTAAGAATCGGCGCACTGCTCTCTTATCTTGCGGTTGAGGAAACTGTGCGATAGCGGCTGTCTTCTCGGGATCAGGTCTTACGCCATCTTTGCTTATAACATGGCCAAGGAACTGTAGTTCTTCATAGGCAAAATGGCATTTTTCTTGCTTCAGTGTCAGCCCTGATGACTTAATTGCGTCCAGTACCGTCCGGAGCCTTTTCAGGTGGTCGCTAAATTTGGAGGCGAAGACGACCACATCGTCCAGGTATACGAGACATACCTGCCACTTGAGACCTGCCAGTACTGTGTCCATTAGACGCTGGAAGGTTGCTGGAGCGGAACAAAGTCCAAATGGCATCACTTTGAACTCGTACAATCCATCCGGCGTGATGAATGCGGTCTTTTTTCGGTCTCTTTCATCAACCTGAATTTGCCAATACACTGTCTTCAGATCAATGGACGAAAAGTACCTTGCATCACTAAGACGATCTAGGGTATCGTCGATCCTTGGTAAAGGGTACACGTCCTTCTTGGTTACACTATTCAACCGTCGGTAATCGACGCAAAATCGAAGACTTCCGTCTTTCTTTTTGACAAGGACGACTGGTGCCGCCCATGGGCTTTTCGATGGCTGAATTACATCGTCGTGTAACATTTCCTCAACTTGCTCTTGGATGGCCTGACGTTCACGTGCCGACACACGATAAGGGCTTTGATAGAGAGGGCGGATATCTTCTTGTGTTATGATTTGATGCTTTGCCAGAGAAGTGTGTCGGACCTGTGAATAAGTGGCGCAACAGTCGTCACAACGTCGAAGGAGGTTCTGGAGCAGTTGCTGCTTGCATTGAGGCAAGGAAGGGTAAATGTCGAATGACAGCTGCGAGTTGTGGGTCTGTGGGGTGATGGTCGCTGGATTCGAGAGGGCGAGGGTGTCACTGACTTCCACGATTTCATCGAGAAAGCCAATGGTTTTGCCTTTGGCCAGGTGACGGTGTTCTTGGCTGAAATTTGTTAGCAGCACTGGGCCCAGTCCATTCCGGAAGTCCGCAATGCCTCTTGCGATTGCGATATCACGGCCAAGCAAAAGCTCTATGTTACCTTCGACGATGCCATGAGCATTTTCGGCAGTACCAGTGGTTACGGGGATTAGGGTCGTTGGTCGGGGTGGGACGCTCACGTCATTCTCGAGCACACGGAGGGCGGCGCGATTATGTGGTGCCGAGTATGAATTTATGGCTTCATCCGAGGAAAGTTTGATGGATCTGGACGCCAGGTCAATAACCGCGTGATGTTGAGTCAAGAAGTCCATGCCGAGAATGACGTCGCGGGAGCACTGTGGAAGCACCAAGAAATTGCCAAGGTATGTGTGACCATCGAATGTCACCCTTGCAGTACATCACCCCGATGGGGTGAGTAGGTGGCCTCCCACTGCGCGGATCTGCGGGCCGTCCCAAGCCGTCTTAACCTTCTTCAGTTGTGCTGTCAATGGCCCGCTGATGACCGAGTAGTCAGCTCCTGTGTCAATCAAGGCAGTTACCGGGTGGCCGTCGATAGATACTTCAAAATCGGTGGCACGTGGGCTGGAGTTGCGCGTTGGTTTTGGGTTCGGGTCACGGCTTCGTCTTGTTGCTTCGTTTTGCTTCGTCTCGCGGCTTGGGTTGTTGTGCGTTGTCGTTGTCGTAGATGATGTGCTGTCGTCATATATGGTCATCGGTGGAGGGTCTTCAGCTTTTCCTCTTGAAGCAACCTCACCTCCAAAGGTTGCTGGTTTTAGTTTCCCCTACGGGGGCTTAGGGACCTTCTTCGTTCGTTGTTGCTGCGGTTTGGTGACGTGAAGCGTGGGGATGGCGGTGATGGAGAACGGCTGGACAAGTACTCTGTATGGCACAAGTAGTCTTCGATTGCCGGAGGTCGTTGTCCAGGGCGTGGCCGTGGTGCCTGAGATGAGAAGCCGTGCAGTCCCATCCGCCTGTAGGGGCAGTGTCGAAGAATGTGGCCGGCCTCACCGCAGTGAAAGCATAGAGGACGGTCGTCGGGAGTTCTCCAGGTGTCGCATTTTCTTTGGCTCGGGCATCCCTCGTATGTAGGGTGGGCGGGTAAGGGCGGACGGCTACTTGGGGCTGCAGCGTACCGTCGAGGACTGGGCTTGTTTCGTCGGGGTGGCCTAGTGTTCACTGCAGCGGCGTAAGTCATTGCTTCGGCCTCTGTTCGAGTCGTCGCTGATGAAGAGCCAAGCGCCTGCTGGACTTCATCACGCACTATGTCCAAGAGAGATGCTCCTTGGGGGGGGGCTGGGGGGTAGGAGGTAGCAATCGGCGTAGTTCTTCCTTAGCCACTTCTCGAATAGCTTCCCGCAGATCGTTGGTGGTTAGCCCACCTCGAATCGGTTCCGAGTAGAGCGAGCTGAGCTGAAATGGGCGGTTGTATTGCCGAGTCTGGGCGTCCAGGGTCCTTTCTATGGTGTGCGCTTCTTCAGTAAATTCGGCGACTGTTTTAGGAGGGTTCCTTATGAGACCGGCGAAAAGCGACTCCTTCACCCCTCGCATTAGGTATCCGACCTTTTTGTCTTCGGTCATGTCTTGGTCCGCTCGCCTAAAAAGACGTTTCATTTCTTCGACGTACACGTTTAGGGTCTCATTGGGCTGTTGGGTCTTCAATTCTAGCAGCAGCTGGGCCCTTTCTTTTCGCATGATGCTGGTGAAGGTCCTGAGCAACTCATTCTTCAGAAATTCCCTGGTGGTCAGTGTGGTCTCATGGTTTTCATACCACGTTTTAGCGGGGCCATCCAGGGAAAAGTAAACGTATCGCAGCTTCATTTTTTCATCCCACCTGTTTATGGTAGCCACGCGCTCAAGTTGGTGGAGCCATTCTTCTGGGTCTTCAGCGGCATAACCATGGAAAGTTGGGGTCACCCGCGGCTGCTGCAGCATGACAGGGGTAGGTGATTGCGGGGTGCTCATGGTGGCTGTGGAAGCGTCCTTTCGTAGTCGCGTGGGGTCCGGTAGCGGTCTCAGCTGAGGTGGCAGGTTTCGGAGGCGGCGACTGCTTCGAGTTTCTGTGTCTTCAGCGTCCTCGTTCTCTGCAGTGGCTCTTTTAAGGTCGTTTTTGTGCATACCCCGCACCTCCACCAGATGTCACGTAAGAGTGAGGGTAGCCCGAAGACAGGAGACCGGGAGTTTAGTAGAAATAGGAGGTCCGTTTATTTGGCGGACTTGCGCCCACTAAAGGAAAAAAGACACACCGACTTAGCGGGAGGCGAACAGCGCGTTCGACGGCCGTCGGGTAACAGAAATGTCCCACTGGAACGCAAGGCGCGTTCGACGGCCGTCGGGTAACAGAAATGTCCCACTGGAACGCAAGGCGCGTTCACCATCCGAGATACAGTCGCCGTAGCGTCAGGCGCTATCTCGTTATCAACGAATGGTCGACGTGCGGGCCATGCTCTTCGCAGATGAGTCGCGGTGCATCCTGGACCACAATAAGGCAGCGTGCCGGCGGTATCGGCATGCGCAACACTATCCGCAACACGCCTCGCGGCAATATTAACTATACTTAAAAAGGATGATGATAGCGAACTATAATTAAGAAGAATGAAATGAAATACATAAAAACAGCGAATGATCTAGGCAGAATAAGTGCTAGACTAACAACTACATAAAATCCACACATGCATAAACAATCAGCGCATGCCTATAATAAGCCGTATGAACCAAGTAAGCCGTCAAAATCAACAGTACAAAGCCAATGAGCGTGTCAAGATGTCGCAAACAACTCATTTACACGAAACGCCAAAATGTACACGATATGTGCACCCGTGGCTTAGACCCCTAGTTTTTTATCCGAGACAATTTGAACTTCATGTCACACGGAAACGATTACTTATTTGTCGTAACAACATCTCTAAGGAGTGAAGTATTATTATGCCACGATGAGCCAACATCTGGCCACTTGGTTTACACGCGTAGGATGTGCAGATTTAGGCAGAAATACTACTGGCCAAGACTGACGGCGACCGTTTAACACTATGTTCGGACGTGCCCCGATTGCCAGCGCAGGAAAGTCCCACCCGCCAAACCAGCAGGCCTCCTCCATTCTATTGACGTGCCTGTTACTTCATTCGCTCAAGTAGGAATGAATCGTTTGTGCCCATTTTCCACCTCATCGGCAGGTCGCAAACGGATTATAGTAGCCACCGACTACCTCACTCGTTACGCCGAAACCAAGGCTCTGGAGAGGGGCACGGCAAGTGAAGCAGCCCGATTTTTTTATGGAGAATGTGGTGCTGAGACATGGCACTCCGTCAGTGGTAATAACTTAGAGGGGAACTGCATTCGCAACCGATCCATGACAGACGGTTTTATGCTTAGTGGCACATCCCAACGGTGAACAACGGCGTGTCATCTGCAAGTGAATGGTTTTAGGCAGCGTTTCACGAGACACTTGCGGATATGCTCTGCATGTACGTCGATGTGGAGCATAAAAACTGGGACGAGATTGTGCCATATGTCACGTTCGCCTATAACACGGCTCATCAAGAACAACGCCATTCCACCTTCTTCATGGTCTTGAAGTCACCATTATGCTGGATGCTATATGGTGCTGCACGAGAGCGAAAACGTCGAGACGGATGCTGTTTATATCACCCAGCTTGCCTAAGAAGCCCGATAACTTGCACGCCTACGTATTAGTCGCCAGCAGCACTACGATTGAAGACGTTACAAACTTAGTCACTGAGTTGTCTCATACGAGCCAGGAGAGAAAGTTTGGATATGGACTCCTATGCGGTGCCGTGGCCTCTCAGAAAAACTGTTAAGACGGTACTTCGGGCCCTAGAAGTTCTACGACGTCTCAGTGACATTATTTATGAGGTCGTTCCTGATACTGCGCACTCATTAATGTGTCGAAGGTGTGCTTCAGAAGTTGTGCACGTTGTTCGGATGAAGCCTTATTTCTCTGAATGAACTCATGCGTTTCCAGCAAATACGAACCACATTGATTTTAAAGTATCAGGACGATGCTTTCTTGAATGGGAGGCTAATGTCACGGCTAAAGGCCGGGCAAGAAAACAAAGGACGACGAAGTGATGAGCGTGGAGAGTACCCACGATTGCTCCGAGGAAGACGACGTCAAAGCGGCTGCTCTTTTGTTCTGTTAATACAGACCTTGTTTTTCCTGGTCGCACCGTCATCCTGTATACTGTTATTTTCACGTCGCGACAATATCTTCATGATTTTACGGTGGATGGGCATGTTCGTAATTAATCATTTTTGGAATGTTCTATGCGAGTGTTTTCATTATATCAGCTGCATCACGTGCAGTGCTTGTGCATTTTGGTTTTCCTTGTGAACTACGTTGCTTCATTAAACTGTTGCTAATCCTAGCTTGTGTTCGTGAATCCTGTCTTGTGTGCGTGTTCTTCACGGCTGGGTTCACTGTTCTTTCAAACAATATGCCAACAGCTTACCGCCACAATTTTTGTGAAACATACGCAAACACGCTACAAAAAAAAAGAAAGTGCGAGAAGTACCGCACATTTGTGAAAGCAATAAACTCACATTAAACTTTAGCCATGTACCACGGAGTCCAATCCAGATCACGGGAATCGCATTTTGACGCACGCTAACCGGTAATCAGACCCTATAATAGCACTTGCTTGGGTAAGTTGGTAGCTATTCATTGTTACCTTATTGCGCAACAGACGAAGCAGTGCACAATAAGGTAATAATCAACACTTCCACTTAAATAAAAACATACTGTACATGACTTGAGATAAGTGCCCCCTCACCCCCTTTTTAGTGTCGAACTTCCCCATGGCATGGCTTTCGTCCGGTTGTCGTGGTATGTAACCTGTGGCACATGCCCGCATACCAGTGGCACATAGCTGCCATCGGGAACATATCCGCATGTCCACATTTTACAAAAAAACGTAGCACGGCATCGTTATCATGCTCTCGGTGTTAAAAAAACGCTGACAGCAGAAATGTGCTACATACATACTCTCGTTTAGTCCATAGATTGGCCGCTGGATGGTGGTACTTATATATGATGAATATATGAGAAAAAGAAGGTAGATGGCGGTACTTGAAGTGTTCACTACATGTAAGGGCGGACGAACAGACGGACAGACGCGCAAACGGACTAAGCGCTAAATAACTAATTATGTTCATTAGCCAACCCTTTTATTAATAATCAAATCTGTAAAATATTAACACCAACTTCTGGGTCTTCCCACATAATAAACCCCTCGTAGACGTAACAATATTAACAAGCATTTCTGTGCTCAAATGTGTCTGATTGTTTTTCCGAAAAAAATTCATGAGATCCCATGATTTTTTTGAATCGATTCCGTGCGTATTAGTCGGCAAGTGGCTGCCTATGCTGCATATTTTTAATCAGTTAGCTATTATTTATTTACTTTTTTCGTATTAGGCAAGCGTTACAAAGTAAATGGATGAATTTGCATTCAGATACGTGTAGTCGTTGTGAGTGCCTTGTGAGCGTTCCTGAAACATCGACTACAATGGCTTCTGCAAAGGGAATTATGGTCAGACGTAACATCAGAACCCACGTTAGAGCACAGACATTGCTGTTACGGAAACTTGCTGGCCTGCAGAGTTTTTACGACCGAGAACTCTGCAGGTGCTCAAAACAGCAAACTGTTTATTCTGCCAAAGCGTACATCTCGTCAGCTTTTAAACGTGTGTTGCATGAAGCGGTTGCACCATTCGACGTCTTTCAATAATTTTTTTAGATGCGGAAGCATCTTATACTCGCGCCTTGTAGTGCGCCGTCCGCGCCGTCCGCACCGCTTCTCGAACATTCGATAGCTGACGCGCGCACATGCGCCGTCGCGCCGTCGCCCACCATCTGTGCCGCGCGCGCTTCTCCTTCGAGAACATTCGACAGCTGACAGCGCATGCGCCGTCGCCATCTGTGCCGCGCGCGCGCTTCTCCTTCGAGAACATTCGACAGCTGACAGCGCATGCGCCGTCGCGCTGTATATATACTCAAGGTCGGCACTCGCTCGCTCAGTTGCCGCTCGTCCGTTGGTTTGTACGGCGCGTCGACGTCCGAAGTCGCCGTGAAATGAATGCCAACGAATCCACAAACAGAATGATCGACGTCCCTTCGACCAGCGCCGGCCAAACTGTTGGCGGAACCGCTTCCGCATCCTCCTCAGTGTTCCCCCGAGGGAAGCTGCGGGCAATTTTTTTGCTTACAGGCACTACTAAATAGAACATTTTTTCAGATAGTGTTGTCATCTAACGAGACTGAATTGTTAAAACAGTTGCTCAGTGGTCACATCACGCTGTAACATTTATTATGACCAAGTGCTATTTTTTTCCGCTTCTTTTATTGTTTCTCGTTCAAAATGTACCTCCTTGTAGTGCTTTTAAACAAGTATTGGGTTTCTCTGTGATTAAAGTTTCATTAATGTGATCTGCTATGATATTTTCACTCGCTATTCCCTCTCCTCTTCAATAATACCCCCAAAAGGACATTTAAAGAAAAATGGATGATGTTGACGGGCATATGTTTGTTTGCTATATTGGCACAGACCTGCCCCGTGTGTAACTGTTAAAAATGACGTTATGAAAGACGTATATTAGACAGTTATTCCAGGTGGCGCAGAAAAAAAAAGCATCTAGGCTAGATGACATGAAGAGAACACATCGTTGAACGTTTTTACTGAATGAACTGTGCTGCGTGTAAACACCGTGGCAGAGAAGAAACCATTTCCCACGCTCTTTCTCACTGTCCTCACTACAGCTTTCGGTCACGTTAGCGCGGCTTGACTACCGGCTGCTTTGGGAACAGCCAAGTTTGGAGAACGGACGACCTTCAAGCCAAACAGCGACAAAGGCGCTGCTGAAGTTTCTGTGGTCAACCAGATTCACTAAACGACTTTGTCATTTGCGTGCGTGAGTGCGTGCGTGCTTTCTATTTTCTTCTTCAACCACCTCTTTCTCTCCTTTTTCCAACCTTACCTTTTATTTCCTATTTCATTTTCTCCAATCCAGGGTAGCAAACCAGAAACTTTCTTCTGGTTAACATTCCTGCCTTTCACTCCACCTTAATCTCTCTCTCTCTCTCTCTCTCTCTCTCCATAGAACAAACTCATGCGATCTCATTACTCTTAGGGCGCCAGTTAGAAAAGTAGTAACACTATTTTTTCACCTGTTTGCATTGTATTAGGCTCTATTAACCTCGTTATAGTCAAGAAAAATAATGTGAAAGTCATTGCACTTGCACGTCCTGTGTGACGATGCTTTTTCTGTTTACAGTGGTCGCATTTATATAAGCACGCGCTTTGTAATTCCGCTATAAAAGGAATTTAAGCCTCGAGTAATTGCACTGCCTACGCAGGTGAACGCATATACCGCATGGTGGCCTCAATCTATTGAATTGTTGAGGAGAAAATGAATATAACTTTTGTTGCTAAAAGGAAGCGTTTGTGTTCAGTGACCCGATTTTAATGTGTTCATGTTTGGAAAGAGTTAACGCCAGCAACCTTCCTTGGAGACTTGCTCATTTCGTCAATCTAGGTGGCTCAACATTGTTGTGCTGCCTACTGTATTTTCTTACAAAAGTAATAAACCGACTGCATTTAATTTAATAGCTCACAGACCTTCAGAAAAAGTGAACAAGACCACGTAAGAAAACAGATGAGCATACAATTAGACTATCTATGAGGCAACGCTTTAATTCTATGGTAGCACGAATGCTCACTATGAATTGTATGAATTTTCAAACTTATTTCGCCATGCTACAGCTTTTCATAATTTTAAAGGTGGAGCGCTTTAGTTGCCTAGATTGTCATATCATGTGGTCGTATGTGGTCGTCGTCACTTAGCCTAACATAGCATAAGATATAGAGCATAACTATAGGACAGCTTTGGCGCCAGCGCTCACTCGCGCCAAGCAGCAGTCATCATTCTCCTTACTTCTATTTTTCGAGCGCCTTGATTATATTAGGTGTGGAGCTTTTTATCAGCCTGTGCTCTTGTATGCTGTCATCGCTAGGCATAAGGCAGGCCACGTACAAAGTTTCAAAAAGGGGAACCAAGGGAGAAATGCAGCAGGTACATAACATCTAGTAATAATTATGAAAGGAGTGTGAAAAACGAAGGAGACCCGGACCCATCGTGTGACTACATCCAAGATCAACGAAACAACTGCCCCAGCTAGCGCGCGTGGCACTTGCTCGTGCCTGCGGACTCTCTCCCGCCTTTAGTTGTAACACAATCCCGCGGCTGGAAAAGTTGTTCACCTTTTAAGAAAGCATTGAGTGAGTCTGCAGGAGGTGTGACGGCAAATGAAGAGATTTGACAATGACGATAAAGCCAGGGTGGAGGCGGTGGCTTGTCTTGCGCGGGTAGTCGTCCGTCGTCGCTGTGATGATCATAGGACTTCGGGCACGTTGTGGGTCATCTTGAGGTTTTCGTCATGCGACCCGATGAGTTCGCATCCCTGCTTGGTGCTACTGGTTGCTTCGGAACGATGCGAAAACACCTGTTCGTGGATTTTGCGCTTGTTGCGTCGTATTTTTTTGTAGTCGGAGGTGTTTGATTTCAGCCTGCTGTCGTAGACTAGAAATCTTCCCTTAAAAGTCGCATACTTTTAGGCAGATATAGATTATATCTGGCGATGGAGGTAGAGATAGAAATATTCGGCAGGTAGATAGTATCTAGTGACAATATTGAGTGATATTCATATCTAGTGACGAAATCTGGCGTTTAACGTCCCAAAAAGCACGATATGAATATTGCCACGCTCCCCTTTCAAGTTTTGTTATCACCCCATTTCTTTGTCAGTTTTCTTAGCACAAACTGCGCCAGCAGTGTTCGAGAACCTTCGGGACTGCAGCAGATTATATTGATAAAATTACGCCCACTTCCATGACATTACAGCTTCTTCTGTAATTTACGTGGTCGCTATTGGTAAACGCTAGAATACCCTATGGCACGTGTATAAATGCCGACGCACTTCATCGCTTGCCAATTGTTTGACGGCCGACGCTCTGTTCGCCGCTATCGGTGTCAGTGTACTGTGTATTGGGTCTTTCGTTTTACGTGGTGGCAAGTTCGGCAGAATAGACAGTTTATTTGTACACTGTCGTCTTTTATTAAAGGGAACACACGAACACGTGGCCTGCGCTCTGCGGCTGCTCCCCACAGCACCATCAACCGACAGCTAAACAAAACACGGTCGCTTTCAGCGTTATCTGTTGCCTAAAAAAACGAGTTATGGCTGGAAGACAAGGGCTCCTATTTGCACTCCATTTATGCTCATGCTTTCATTGCGCGGTCCACTGCCAACATATCAAACGTTGTGCGCGACTACGGCGCTAACTGCAGTAATCGCCCGATATCGCTCGCCGCACGGGAACGTAATCTAGCAGCGCTTGTTTACCGGCCCTGACCCGTCATCCTGCTTGGCCATAGATGACGACAAAAGCAAATGTGCTTTCTTCACTTGATTGATTGATTTGATTTGTGGGGTTTAACGTCCCAAAACCACTATTTGATTATGAGAGACGCCGTAGTGGAGGGCTCCAGAAATTTTGACCACCTGGGGTTCTTTAACGTGCACCCAAATCTGAGTACACGGGCCTTTCTTCACTTGTCGGTTGATGGTGCTTTAGGCAGCCGCCACACAGCGCAGGCCACGCGATGACGTGTTCCATTTCATCGAGAACGACAGTGTACGTTTAGTATGCTTCTTTCGTAAGCGTCATGACCCTCTGACACCAGGTGAAGGTGCATTCCTGCCCAAGTACCGAATGTCCCCCTCTGGCCGTGAGCCTACGCCCACATCGTTAAGGGGATGTTGAAGCAAACCTCGATCACCGAGCTAGCCGCGCGCAGTGAGTGCTACATCCAGAGTACGGGGCTTTAGCAAATAACATTCGCAAACCCAAGGCCACCACCACTACAGAGACCACTATGACCGCCCCTATCCCAAAGAAAGAAAGAGAATAAAATGAGGGAAAGGCAGGGAGGTTAACCAGAAAATGGAGCATCCGGTTTGCTACCCTGCACTAGGGGAAGGGGGAATGGGGAAGAAAGATTGGAAAGAAAGCCCTATCCCAAAGCCCGCCACGGAGGTAGTGCAGCAGCCGAGAAAGTGACCGCCCTTCCACGAATCATCATATGAAGAAGCGGAGACCTGGCTGGAGACGTATGACCGAGTGGCCACCTTGAACCAACGGAAGAAAAGCTACGTGGCGTCTACTTTTACCAGGATGAAGCAGTGAAGACCCGGTCCGAGAACCACAAGTCGTCCCTTCAGACTTGGGATCTCTTGGCGGCGCATTCTTGAAAACGTTCACAAATGCCGCTTGAAAAGAAATGGCCGCTTCTCTGCTGGAAAGACTGGCGCAGCGTCCGTACGAAAGCGTCACAATCTTTGCAGAAGAGATGATTTGTCTGTTCCGACTCAGTGACGCTGACATGACCAGGGAAAAGAAGGTTCGTTTGCTCATGCGAGGGATAGAGCAAGACTTCTTCACTGGGCTGGTGTGAAACCCACCCAAAACAGTTCCAGAGTTTGTCTCGGAGGCTACGACAATCGAGAAGACGCTGGAAATGCGTACCCGATAGTGCGATTGCTGATCGATGCAAGTTCACGCCCTAAGCTCCGATGACGTACGTGAAACGCTCCGACAGGTCATTTAGGAGGAGTTACGGAAGCTGTGGCTTTCATCGCAGCTCCAAGTGAACTCTATTGCCGACATTGTCCGCGATGAAGTTCGGCAATCGCTTGGAGTCTCCGAAGCACCATAGCCTTATGCGAAAGGGATGAGCTACGCTGCTGCATCCCGACGTGACGTCCCTCCTCCGCACCCGCACCAAGACGCCGCTGCGCCGAACTTCCGACCTTCATCACCAGATGCCGCCACCACCATCACCAATGCCCTACTGTTCTATCGGCCAGCGCTACACACCAAGGTAAACGGACGTATGGCGCGCTCTTGACAACCACCCACTATGCTTCCAATGCGGGGAGTCCAGCCACACCTACCGGCGCTGCCAGTACCGACAGATGGAGCTCTGGAAATAGGCCGTCACCGCCCCGCGTCCGCAGCTGGGTGAAATGCCTCGCGACAGCACCGATTACATCACCAGCACACCGTGGCAAGAATGACTACCATACCGTTCCCCGTCGCCCAGCCGCTACAACTTGCAGCACCGCCGGCCGTACACTGGCCCGATCCGTAGCTAGAGCCTAGCCCGCTTTAGAGAACTTTCGTCAAATGGTTGCGCGATCTCGACCCGTTAAATGATTGTTGCGTTATCCTTGTAATCCAGGACAGCAATGAATATTAAAAGGTCAGAAAACGTTTAATGACCTAACCTAGCCGTTTTGCTACGAATACGTCCACCGTCGAAGTGTTGGTTCAATTAATCAATGTACAAAACAGCAAGATTAACAGCCGTAAAGATTAACAGCACCAACACTCGTCGGTAAAGTAGTCTGCAGGCTAGGTTATTTTTATTGCCACACTTATGTTGACAGCAACATATAATCCTGAAACCAGTCATGACCTGTCGGCGCAGCCGGTATAGGAGCTGTGCGTTTGCTTTCGTCACAGCGGACGGTAAGCAAGAGACAACTACTGACAGCCTACCATCAGATCATCTATTCCTAGTCACTTTTAGTTCCTGCCAAAGATCGCTGCCCCCAAGGATGAGCTGCCCGTTGCAAGCGCCGGAAATGCTGGTCTATGCATCTCGATAAGCGGCAATCGTGCGCTTCATTTTCCCTTCTTTCTTTCTTTCCTCCTCACCTCACTTGCTTTTTTTTTACCTCCTTGGTATACCAAACATGCACGCGCTATGCTGTACGTTCCATCTGCTTTTTACCGTCACATCACTCCTCACCTTCACTTCTTTTTCGCGCTACTTTACAGGTCTACCTGTTAGGAATGCAAGCACAGATCATCATTGCGATGAACACTTCACATAGAGATGAAAAAAAGTGCCATTGGTATATTCTGCCCTGTTATAGACTGTTTCTTTTCTCTCCAAATTCCAGACTTCACACTTAGGTTTATTGCAGGATTTTTAGGTAGTATTGGCCCTTCGAAAACAGCCAACATCAATCAATTCCGCCGTAATAATAACGGACTCCTTGTTGGTCTGCAGTGCGCTCATGTCATTTGGGAATTCGAAAGCATTAAGTGAACTCAACTCGTTAGTACTGAATCACTTAACTCAGGTGCGGTTAGTGTGGATGCTTGGTTATATAGCTCTAATTGAAACAGCTGATGCACTAGCGAAAGCGGCGTGAGACGGACCAGCTATCATTATTACCCCTTGAACAGCTTTTGAAGTAACGGCTAGAATTTAGAGGCAAACGATGATGGGAGAATTCTCTACACCATATCTAAAAAATTCCCGGTATTTTAACCATTTGTTGACACCTTTCAAAACTTCCTCATCTCATAACCGATGTTTGGAAGTTTTAATCACTCGATTATGCAGTTCGTACTTCTCCGTTAAATTTTTATTTTTTTAAAGCAGGCTTCACTCCCTCCCCACTCTGTTCTTTTTGTGGAGAAGAGCGAACTGTGGAACATTTTTTGATCTTTTGTCAAAAGTTTTTGTCATTAAGAAAGGTATCCCTGGAAACGTCATTATGAATCCTTGGATTAGCTTTTACAACGTCAAATGTACTACCATTAGGTGCACCTACCCGTGCGCACAGCAACGGGAAATAGTGCGAGGCCGCGAAATATTTCGATGCAGTCAAGGAGATTTACTCAATAAAACTTATTACCAAAAGTTTCCCAGTTAACCAATGTACGCTACAGGAAAATTTTCTTTAGTATCAATCACTTATTGCTCCTTCAGTAGGAACTAATTATTCCACAATTTTTGTCAAGAATATTTATAAAAACCAATATTTCTCTTATTATTCTATTTGCTAGAAATTAAATATATTAATAGTATTCTTTTTTTGTTAAGTTACTCGATTCTTTGCCAGTCCCCATGGTTGGGTGTGAGCCACAACTTTAGGATATACAGCTACATCTACACTTACATTTACTATGCTGCGCTCTTTCGCCCCCTTCTTTTTTGTGTCGTCACCTGTTCATCTTTCTAACGCCCCTATTCCAGTTACCCCCTTTCCTAGGGTATACATGGCTATGCTATGCTTTACTGCCTCTTCCGGTTTTTTTCTAGTTCACATCAATGCTCCTTACACTCACTTTCCTTTCCTATTGTTTGCTATGCTGTGGCTTTTACTACATGGTTGGCCAATCGCAGTGGCAATGCAAAACTAGGTGAGGGGCAAAAGGTTTGCAACATTTGCCACTGTGGAGGCAATGCAAAGCCACATCAGAGAGATCAACAAGACATTAGTGCCATATTATGACGTCATCAAGTGGCGTGACGTTATTTGACGCCGCGATGCCAACTTGATGTTATACATATTCGCTTTATCTTATGTCATCAGGAGATGGTGAACTTTTTCACCACTCATACTAACGAACTCAACGCAGGACGCCACCGACGCCGCAAGTAAGTTTTTGTGTTTTATGAGTCATCTGATGGACCGGTCACGCTAGCTCCACGGTGGCTTGCAGTCTTCCGTTTGCCATTCTCACTCTGTCTTGAGCGAGTGGTTTCGTATGCACACGTCCGTTGCTTTTAGACGTTCGGATAATGGGCCCAATACTTACTTCCGAGACATTTTGAGGCAGCCGCAAAGCGACTCTACCAATCAGCTGCGGAAAAGTGCTTCCCGTGGCTCAAACGGTGGGCCTCGTCCTCTGTTTTCTGCTCTCCTTGTTGTTAGGGTATACCGCGAGACGCGTCGAGCTGCTTCCTTCTTGAACTACTAGTTTATATAGAAGTGAATCGACTCATGTCTGATCTTCGCGAATGTTACGTTTGAAGCAGTGAAGAATGCAGGATGCCTGCGCTGAAACTTTTCATATACTTGAACCACAATAGTGAGGGCTAAAAATGCACAAAAAGTATTTGTGAGAGCTTGTGCCTTTCACATGAAATATTTAAAAAAAGAAATAAGGAGAAAAGTCTTTTCTGGCGTGTGATGGCTGTTAGAATACATTTATCAGTATTAGGGGTCATTTGCCACCCTGAGCACTACTTAGGTTAGAGATCGAAGTCTTTCTAAAGATCGAAGTGATATAACGATGAAGCGTGAAGTGTGCCATATACATCAACGTGATAGGGAGGATGGGCAATATCTGCCCAATACAGCGACCTAATAGAGGCGCTATGACAGACCTTTGCGCCCCTGTAGGTAAAACGTGCGCACGCTTATCGTAAGGACCCCTCGGCGACAGTGTCTTATCGGTTGATGTCAAGGTAGGTGGTTTCGTGTGTTTTATTGATTTTAATCAAGCCTGTCTGGGGGTTTATTAGTATGGCGCTACGTGAGAGCAACTCTGGGCCTTGGGTTAACAGCTCATGTATTTATTTGTGGCTCTGGGCCCACGGTTAATGTATCCTCCCAACTGCTCATTGCTGAACTCTCGCCCTTTCAGCCCGTATATAACTGCACAAAAAGTGTCAGTAAACCTGCTTGCTTTTGGTTCCCCACTTGCAAGCACCATTTTCTTAACCCGAATAACGTGGAGACTCAGTCATGCTGCAAGCGGAATTCAAGTTGAACAAAATCCTAAAGTATTACCAACAGGCGTCAGCGGCCTGCGGGGATGAACGTTTTACGCAGCGATGCATATTTTAAAATGAGTAGGCAAGCTCAAGCTATTGACTGGGCAATTCGTTCGTTTTGTACGCTTCGTGAAATTTAACCATTTGCGGCCGGATAACATATTCGTTGACCGGTAACATATTCCCAGTACGTGAGATTATTATGACCTTGTTTTTACGAAGCAGAAAAATGCGCTGGCGTGGTTCGGTAGTAGTACATTTGTGCTCTTGGCAGCTGATCTGTCATAAAGCCCCTCGAGGTTTGCACTAGAGTTCGATTATCGCTCGGGCGGAAGATTTTTATTTATAAATTCATTTGCATTCATTTCAAATTTTTACTCTCACACAATGATGATTTTGCTCTCTCACCGAACGGCGCCGACCGTGGAATTTTTCCGGAACATGCCCTTCAATGCCGGGTTGTTCGCACATATAGAATGGCGTGGTAAAGAGTACAAACTAGCAAGCGGGCGGCTTACAATACGCAATTGTGAACCTAACTTAAGTTGCGAATAGCGTGAACAGTTATTGTTTAAGACACCCCCCCCCTCCACTGCAAAGTGGTCAACCAATGACTACCCCATCCTTGCTCTCCTCTACCGACAAGACAGGGCCACAGCTATCAGTCTACAACGTTACCAGCCAAATTAACAGAGTGCATATAATGTCCTACATATCTGTGGGGAGCAGGTACCTCCGACTATCTAGATGATCACGAATAATGACGTGATGAGTGCTTCTCCACTTTGCAAAAGCTATTATTATGGACTATTTGGTACCTTTTTGGTCTACTTTTGCGTGGACATCAAAGCTATTGCTGCTACAACGCCGCATGTTCAGTGCAATTAACTCTGATATTCTTTATAGACAGCTCTTGAACGCCACAGTACCGGCTTAATGAGGTGCTCTTGCATGTCCAAATAAGCACCCGTAAAACTTCTAAACAGGAACACTTAGGTTTCTCTGTGCCTGCGCCGCTATATATTAACAAATCTAAATTCTTGCATGTTGGACAATTCCCAACGGCGTTGTCAAATATCTTTGAATCACTGTGACGAAGCCAGACCTAGAAGGGTGTTCGAAGAACAAGTCGGCAAACTATACGTTGTTTGCTTACCTGGCATGTACAATCTCCACTGGAAAGGCACGTCTCCTTCCTTCCAACGTCGTGCTTTCCTGTATCGACAAGAATTTCTGCGACGATGTCAGCATATAGTAATGCCGCTGTTCTTTTACGGTAACTGATTCCCGATAGGAGTATTGAAATCTTCATTCTCTGATTTGCTTTGCATTGTGAATAAAATACTTAACCTACTGCCGATACTCAGTCAAAACGAAACAAATGCTTAACAGTGGCATCTATATAACACTAAATCGTGGTTGTGATATTAAGCAGACGCTGCAGACTTCGACTAAAACAATAAGTCCATTTCAGGGCACGTGTAAAGGTTTTTCGGGGGTAATGGATGTTGCCTGCACGACCGGAGCATGCGGTGCACCAGCCTCCTTATACAGATCAGAGAAGACGCGTGGGCGTGCCAGCTTTACCTTATTCTTTCACTGAGTCCGATCTGTCTAGCTGTTGTTCGAATTAAACGTTTGTGGCCGTGCAGGCTGCCTCAACTAAAAAGGCATCTAGCGCACGCCTAGGGCAGTTGTGATTCGCTTTAAAACGTACGAACAGCGGGCGAATAACCTTGAAAAGCTCAAAAATGAAGCCAGGAGGTTAAAGTTGCAGAATTCTGTAACACCAGGATACAGTATTTGTTAAATGGGAATATGTCTGAAAAAAGAAAGACAGAAAGCTTATTGAAAAGTCAGTCAATTACTTCAGCCAGGGCATGTAGCCTCTATCAATGTCAGACGAAATTTCTTAGGACACAGCATCAACAAAAGCTTGGGTATAATGTGTCTAAAGCTTCGTGTGAGAGCAATCGCATAACACATTATCGTACCTGGAAGTAGTTTTATACGCTGTTTAACGCCCTGTTTTATTGCTAAAGCACCGTTTCAGGCAGTTGCCACCATCAAAGTGAGAAGAAAACTTCTCTCATCCGATTTCTTAGAAAGAAGAAAGCTCTTATGTGCTTCACGAATGAAAGCTTTTCAGCTGAAATTAGCTTCCTAATCATACGTTCAGTCAAGGACGTTGCCAAGAATATAAATATACCTTTACTCAATGCCTAATATTTTACCAGCCTTGCACACAGAAGATCACCGAAGTATACCACACAAAATTGCTACATCCTTATTGCAGAATGTGTCCACCACCGAAGCGTTGCCTACGCAGCCTGATTTAGTACTGTACTCTTACATTTGGCCAAGGTTTTGCAACTATGTTACAGGTAAGTGCCACTGGAATCTGCCAACATTGCGTTTTTCTTTTTTTCACTGGTGTAGCAGTGATTAACGAATGCGCAGACGGTGTCGTCCGGTCTGCATTGTTTACGAGATTTCATTATTTGGTTTTCATTTGCGAATATTGTACACACAGTATTATAAATATAATCACACCCACTTACCAGTCAGATTGTGCAAATATACACAAGCGGCATGTCCTTACTTGGTTTGCAGAGCCGCATCGTAAAAGTTGGAGATCGATCACACCAACAGAAAAACATAGTGGGGATAGCAGAGGTGGTGCATAACTTTCAGTCATGAAACTTTTTGGTGATGTGAATTTGAATTTTATTAATAGATTTGTTGCCTACTATGATTGGGCTAAAGGTAGATGCGACTGCCTGACTAATGATCCCCTAACAGTGCCATACAGTGCCATACCGTCCCCTAACAGTTCCATACATTGCCATACAGTGATCATGCAATACACCGCTCAGGTGATAATTAGCATTGTATGATTCTGAAAGTTTTCGCAAAGCACCACAATTTTCATCCACAGCTTTAAAAAAAATACCAAGCCAACCATTCGTTGCCAGTCGTCGAAAATAAACATTAAAAAGTATGACAGGTCTGTTCTCGCATCTTGGTTACAAAAAAATCTAGCCATGAAAACTAATACCGTAAAACTAAAGTCCACCATTTATTGTCGGAAAACGCATATCATAAAAATATTTTAAAAACAAGGGACTATCATTTTTGTAATCCCGTGAGTTCTTCGGTGTATGACACTTTCAGCATCACATTGTATGTTCAGCAAGTGTCACACTTGAGACCCTACCTGCTTTGTTTAGATTTATCTGAACTTAGTAAAGTCTATCTATCTATCTATCTATCTATCTATCTATCTATCTATGTATCTATCTATCTATCTATCTATCTATCTATCTATCTATCTATCTATCCATCTATCTATCTATCTATCTATCTATCTATCTATCTATCTATCTATCTATCTATCTATCTATCTATCTATCTATCTATCTATCTATCTATCTATAGAAATGCGTCAGGAAGTGGTATCTGATTGCTACATTTAGGTCGATATCTTTGTGTAGACTACACGTAATGGATAGATATGGACGGATAATGTTCAATGTTACCGCCATCTAGGTGAAGTCGACCGTGGTTCCTGATGGGACGTTCGTCACTGAAATTTCGCAGTGCGTCATCGGTCTTATTAACAAGCTGGAGCGACAAAATTGTCAGCAGAGTATTGGTTGCTCGAAACTTTTCAATTAGTGCAATGATTTAGTGAGGAGCTTGAGAGAGCACTTAGAAACACAAAAATTTAGTCTGCCCAACATTGATAGCTCAGCTACATGACACTGACTTGTTTAACACTCTAAAAACTATCCTGAATAGTTAACCACTTTTTTCGGTAGAACTAATGCTTATAGGCACTTCATTTTTACATGCATGGTCTCAGATTGTAAATTAACAACCAAGGAATCTTCCAAGTAGCGACTGCTTTTCCCTCTTTGCTCTCCGTGATCCCTTAAATATCAGTACGGCACCATCTCAGTTCACTTTTTTTTCGGGTAGCGCTAATTTTCGTGAATAGAAAAAATCAGTGTGTTTCCGTTGTCTATTTATCTGATGCAAGTCGTAGCAGGTTGATCGGAGATAATATTCTATTATTTATATGTTTTTTTCTTTTCTTTTTGTGTGTTATTCAAATAAACCGCACAACTGTTTTTGCGTCACTTTCTATATAAATCACCTGATATGAATGGATGCTTTAAACTTCCTTTAACCTAGGCGTCTGTTACACGTCATAAGAAATAGACACATAAATAAATAAATAAATAAAAATGGCAAATAAGCGAAATTAAGGTATCTCGGAAATTTGAGCCTCTACACTGAAGTTGCTTCATGAGTGAACTAACAAAGTGGTGCATGTTCTCTTAGCACATCCCATATTTTTTTACATCAATCTCTCGTCTCATTTTTCAAGTGCGGCGCCCATTCAATACAGAGTTTTCTTGTGACGCATAAAAGCAGATGCCTTGCTTTTGCCCCGAAGCACCTGTTGTACGACTTTGGCGTCAATCCAAGCAGATTGATCAATAACAAAGCCCTAAACGCTCACAACATATATCATCTACCCCTGGTCGCACTAATCCGAAGCGTTTAGCGAACGCCATAATAAGCTCTTACTCATACTTCCTTGCGTAACGGGCAATCGTCGTTTTTCCCTTGAGCTGTTCCTGCACAGGTTAAATGTGTCGAAGAGCAGGGATGGTAAAGGCCGCGCTTGCTAACATATGATTTCGCAATCCTGCGCTGCAATCGTGGTAACGTGTAACAGCGTTTACAACATCAATAACTTTTAAATTATAAGTGCTGGTACAACATTTTTATCTCTGTGTTTTATTCATTTTCATTTCATAGTTTTTAAATGATAAAACTCCATGATAGGCGATGTTACCCTAAATTGTGACTTAAGAAATCGCAGTGACTCATTCGTTTGGGGACGTACGCCATGGAGTGGAACTTTACAAATCAAAGTTTGAGATCGTGATCTGTTTTGTTCAAGGCTAGCTTCAGCAATCGAACAGTGAATAATATATAAAAGTAAGGGGTCATTACACCAGAAAAGTAAATCACAAAAGACTGTCTTTACATTGCGAGAACGGGTGGCCAGTGATGATGTGTGCTACAGTTCAATAATGTGAGCCCGCTTCTAGAACACGTAATTCAATAAGGGGCATAAATTCCGAGCAGACAAAAGTAGAATCACAAGAAAAAGTACCATTTTATATTGCTCAAATATTTATCGTATGCAACTGCCTAAGCTCCTCTCAATCAAATTTCTTTTGTTCGGCACAAAACATGTTCCGCACTCGCAATATGATTAATCCGAATTTACTTGTCATCTTGTCTGTTTTTTTTCTCTCGTGACAATTAACTGGCAGTAACGTACAACAAACCTCAAGTCACAGCGTTATACCACACACGCTTAGCAGTTATCAGTTGGCCAACAGAGAAGAAAAAATCAAAGCATATCCTCGGAGTGAATGATGGTGACTGGGGCGAAGCGTCCCTCTATCTGTTCGTCAATTCGTGTTTCCGTCCGCCCGTCCATGCATATGTGCTTCTGTCCGTGCGAATGCGTGGTGGTGGGTGAAGTGGATTGAAGTCGTGCTGGCACTCCTCTTCGTTCATACAAATTAACCAATTTTTATGCTCCACCCTTTGCGTTTTTTGAAGCAGGTACTTCAAAAGAGGACAGTCTTCCAACTGGTTTTTCGCCCACTGAAATTGGGCGTCGGGCTATACCGGCCTAAAATTGGCGGACGTTCACACTTTTTTTCATTAAGCCTGTCGCACTGGCGCCTGTAGAGAACCCAGTCATTCAATATTCTCATCATGAGAGTATGATAAAAAAGGTACATGTACCATCTTGTATATTTCAATCCAAACTTGTACAGCTCCACCAAGTAATTCAGTAGATGAACACCTCCCATAAAGGAGTTGTAGATCTTTACTGCAGCTGGCTGTGGAACATGAATGTACTCTTTCTCCTTCCTATCCCATCTTCGTACAGAGCGAATTGGCTCAGCGGATACATAGTTTGAGACAATGGTGACAGTTCTGTTGTCGTGCCACATCACTACTGATATATTACGCGAAGAGTCAACAGCTTTGTCGAAGGCACCATGGCCTTCTGTTTTTCAGGTTACATTCCGATTTCAGTCTGCAGTCCTACAGTCTCTTGCTTCTTAGCGTCCCGAGAAATCCCAAGCTTCTCTTTGACAGCTGAGCAGCCAAGTCCAAAAAGTAGAAGTAGTTATCTGCTGCTACTTTGTATCCCCTGTTCTCCAGCAGAGCCTGGCACATCTTTAGTATAACGTTGCTCCCTAGACCATACTGGTAACTTTTTTTTTGCTTGGCCTTGCTAGACATCAAACTTATTAAGAAAGCCAAATAAACCAGCCCGCTCCCACAGGTTTATGTTATAAGGGTGTGCTTTCGCGGGCATATACTGCTTTATTGGGCATCTTCCTGTAAAGGAGATCATGACTTCGTCGACGCTGTTCAGATGTACGGGTTCTACAGTCAGAAAGTTGCGCTGAAGCTCATCTAACCACGGACGGATTTTCTATACTTTATTCTTTTTTGCTTCATCGTTGACTTTGTTGTTTTCTGTGAAGTGCAAAAGCCGCATAATTTTCTCAAATCGATTTTTTGGCATTATGTCCGCAATGGCAGGAAACCGCGTTTCATGTTCCCAGTAGCTGCAAACACTGGGCATCTGCACGAGTCCCATGAATAAGTAGAGACCTGCGAATCGGTCGAGCTCGCTCTCCGTAATATTCAGAGATTTTCCAGTCATCTGAGTACTGTACAAGTTCGTCTCGCGAACTACTTCGCTCATCATTGATGGGGTTACGAACTCTCTGAAGTAAGACAAGAAAGGAAGTACTTCGGCAGGCTGCGTGGATGTGTCTTTAAAAGTAGGGAGGCAGCAACCCATCAAGCGCTTCCTGCAGTTGGTTGGTTGGTTGGTTCCTCGACACCTTGGCGCAACCCAACTAGGGGGATAGGCCACGAATGGGCGTTGCCTTGCTTTTTAAATTAATTCACTTCTTGAAAGGGAGGACCGGAATAATTAGGTAATATAGGTAATGCAGTGATCCCTGTCCACGGATTCAGTGCTGCATTGCGAGCTGGTCACATCGTCTTCATTCTCTTCTGAGGACTGATCAGAGATGTCAGTATCATCTGTAGCAAGCCTGGCTGCATTGCTTGTAATGTATTCATCGTCATAAGTCAGGTCACCGAAGTCACTGACGTCACCCGAAGGCATGCAGGCTATGATATCCTTGACCATAGGAGCTGGAATCGAGGCACGTTACGCACGAGCGCCATCTCGCAGTTATCTTCAAAAACGAAGGGATGCGCTCCCGCGGAGTAAGATGCGCGCTAGTCTCGGAGGTGATAAGGTGTACATCGCAAAGCGACGGGCAGGTGCCACACCGTGTCGTCGCAGCAAAGCATTAGAAACACCTTTTTGAACAACGCATTGCACTGCCAGCGCATCGCGATAAACGCTACAGTCCTCAGTGACTTGTGCGTGCCTCTTCTAGCATAAAGACAGACATAGAAAACATAGACGTGTTCTTATGGCACCTCAGATATGCGCAATAATTGCTTTTTAATGGACAATCACACAACTATGAATGCTGAGTCTTGAGCAATATAGGTGTGCGCTGTGGATGTAGTTGGCAGTTTAATGTCGTTTAAGGTATTATTAAAGGTTGTCAGAGAGACAAACGTGCAGACAGACAGACCAAAACTTTTCCATCGGAAGTCCCCATGAAAGTCTATCATTAAAAAACGTCACGTGCGCCTCCTGAGCTTGAGCAATTTTTCCTTTTTTTTTCTTCGAATGCGCGGGTTTTTCAGTGGAATTATAGTGGCTATAAAGGTTTTCCTAATGTCGTGAACAAGAGCTTTGCGAAGCGGTGGCGGAGAAACCAAATTCTATGCACCGCGACGTGGCGCTGCCTCTTGCTGGCGCGTTTTTCTTCGGTTCGGACTGTCACGGTGGATGGACGTGTTTTTTTGAGCTTCCCGATCGACTGCGCAGATAAGTGGTTTTGCATGTTTTGAGCTTGTTTTTATAATTATAAAGCAGCAGTTAAAATCCCAGTAGCACTTATTTTATGTACGGCTTTTTCGGGGGTCAGTAACCAGGTATTAATTAGTTTGTGCGTGTGTGTGTGTTTGATTTTTGTTTTTTGTTGTTTTTTTTCTTTTGCCACACAGTAGGGGAGATGTACGTACAGTGAACACGCAAATTTTCGTAGTAGAGCTTAGACTTTCTCTTTTTTGTAGGGCAGGGCTCGAGTTTCGTAATTATCGAGTGAGATAAGCCATAGGAACAATTGGTGTCGGAAAGACATGGTTAAAAAGACTGTAAAGTGTTCAGGATGTGAGGTCGGTTTGAAAGTGGACCCAAGTGTAGAAGCAGATGGAGAATAGGCTGACGCGAACTGTAGGCAATGTGAGGTCATGGAAAAAATGGAGAAAATGATGCTTACCCAGAGTGACCTGCTGATGAGAATCACCGAGCTCGAGACGGCGTTGGTGACAGAGCAAGAGAAAACGAGTGCAATGGGAGAAAGGCTGAAGTCCGCCGAGGAAGCACTAGCCAAGGTGAACAGAGGAGCGGCCTACGGAGAAAACAGTAGGGAACCGGCAACCAGAATGGCGGAGAAAAAAGAGCAAGCAAGTTTGGAAAATACAGGTTCAGCCGGTTCAATTGTCGCAAGGCCCAGCTTCAGCGAAGTAGTGGTGGGGCTGGGAGGGGACAAAGCAGCCGGTGTCACAAATGAAAGTAACTCCCAGGTGCAGGACGCTCCAGCTGAAAAGTCACAGCATATGATAATCGCTGGGGACTCGAAATTAAATCGATGCACAGAAGCCATCAAAGAGAGGCTAAGAGGTGACAAGAGGGTTGCAGTAGGGGCGTTCCCAGGACGCAAGCTGGAAGCAGTCATGTGGCAAGCGAGGGCAAAACTGAAAACTTTAACTGATAGACAAAATCTCGTGATATTTTCAGGCGGTGTAAACGATTTCTTAAATGAAGATACAGCAGGACTAGCAACCACACTGGCGAAAGGCGTCAATGACATGCGCACCACCTCTCCTCAGTACAGGTATATGCACAATACCGAAGGTACCGGTGCGTGATAGCAACCTGCAAAGAGAGGTTGTCAACGCAAACCAAAAGATATGGCGTATGAGTCGAGAGAAAGGCTTTGAGTTGGCGGAAATAAACAGAGAGGTGCATAAGTGGGTGCTTTTCAATGACACAGAATTCACTTCGATGGGCGGTTATGTCATGAGGTGGGTCGGCGACTTGCAGGACGCGCAGTAGCTTTTTTGGGGGGCAAGCGGACCCTTCGGGGTGCAGGATAGGTAGTATCGAGGAAAACAACCAGGGAGACTCTTTGACAGGTGGTATGGACAAATACGATTTCAAAGGGGCACCGGTATCTAAGATAGGTAGGGTCTGGGCAGAAATAGACGTAACCACGAGCGCCGAGCCAATTCTGACATAGGTTGTATTAACATGCAGGGTGGTAGGAACAGGCTGAAGTGGGAAGAGATAGAAGAACAGCTAAGGGAGGAGAGGCTGATGGTATACGGTTTTGTAGAAACATATTTCACGGACATGGAACAACCTCCTAACAATGCGGACTACGCGTGGGAATATTGTAATAAAACAGAAGCCAGCAGAAAGGGGGTTGGTATTGGGGCATTTATTCATAAAAGTACAGACTGGCCAAGGGTCAAGCAGGAGTGCAAGGAACATTTATGGCTAAAAGGGAAAGTAGCAGGACAAATGACCCTCCTTGGTTACGTGTACTTGAGGACGGGAGCAAAAACCACAGAGGAAAACCAGGCAATGGTAGAGTGTACATCAAATGGCATTCAGGAGTTAGGAGGAGAGTGCGAGATGTTTATACTAGGAGATATTAATGCGCACATAGAAGATATAGATGGGTATACCGACCCGACAGGCAAAATGATCATGCATATGGGTGAAACGCTTAATTTGATCCTTTGCAATACTACCGAGAAGTGTGAAGGGCAAATAACATGGGAGGTAGGAAGGCTGCAGTCGACAATAGATTACGCACTGATGTCACATAGTATGTGTGATAAGCTCAGGGGAAAGCACATAGGTGAAGGTGGCTCCAAAAGTCTGGGTAGTGATCACAAACGTATCAAGCTAAGTTTTCGAAGAGCAGTGAATGTGGGAAGGAGACAAGATGAGCAACTACAGGAAAACTTTTATTCAGAAAGGCAAATTGAAATAGCCACTAAACAAATTGAGAAAGCAATCACTAAGGATAATAAAACAGTGTGGACATACACGAATCTAATTAGACTGTTTGAGCTAGAGCTTGCTAGCGCACGTGACAAGTCATCCCGGAAAAGAAGACGCAAACCCAACGTTGGTGGGATGAGGAAGTTAAGAGAGGCATAGCAAAACGTCAGGAAGCCTCTAGGGAACACAGACATGCTAAGCAGCGGGGTGAACCGAGAGATGATGTTGAAAGAAAATGGGAAATCTTTCTAAGCTGTAGAAGGGATGCATCTCTTCAGATCAATAAAACGATTTGAAGAAAGAAAGCTCAGTGGCTGGCAGAAGTACATAAAAAAGATAGGCAGATGCGAAATATTGGAACCATCTAAACTCCCTAATAAATGAGACGAACCTAGAACAGAGGTTTATAACTACAGCTCAAGGTGCTAGACTAGAAAGGGATGAAGCTATTCAATATATAAAAACAAGGGTGACAGAAAAATTTCAAAAGAAGTGCTTTATGCACCACAATAGACTAGGATAAATCAAGGGGCGCAATGGCTCCATTTTCACAACGAGAGTGGGAAAGGGCTGAGAAAGTGGTTCCTAGTAGTACGTCAACAGGCCCAGATGGCATTCCATATATGCTGATAAAGACATTAGATCCGAAGTCTAAGCAGGGTTTGAGAGAGGCAGTGAGCAAAATAATAATCGATGGGGAAGTTCCCGGTGGATGGAAACTTAGCAGGATGAGCATGATCTATAAAGGAAAGGGGGACATTGCTGACATAAACAACTACCGTCCTATAACAGTGACATCAGTGGTCTACAGGCTGGCGATGCAGATTATAAAGGAAAGACTGCAGGCGTGGATAGAGGATGAGGGGGTGCTGGGGGAACTGCAGAATGGGTTTCGGAAACACAGGAGATTGGATGACAATCTGTTCTCACTGACGCAGTGCATCGAAATAGCAGACAAGGAACATGGGCCCCTGTGTCTAGCATTTTTGGATATCAAGGAAGCATATGATGGCGTGGTTCAAGAGGAATTGTGGGGAATACTGGACACACTAGGCGTGAAGGATGTACTCACTAATCTTTTAAAGGATATCTATAAAGGTAACAAGGTAGTTATAAAGTGGGAAAAACAGGTATCCAAGCCTGCAGAGGTAAAACGGGGGCTTAGGCAGGGGTGTCCCCTGTCACCCTTATTGTTCATAATGTACCTACAAGGATTAAAGGCCAAATTAGAGGGAAGTGGACTGGGCTTCAACCTCTCTTTCATCAAACAAGGAAAACTAATTGAACAGGCACTACCAGCATTGATGTACGCAGATGATATAGTGCTAATGGCCGACAACAAGGAAGATTTGCAGAGATTGGTGGACATCTGCGGTAATGAGGGAGATAGGTTAGATTTCAGATTCAGTAAGGAAAAATCAGCAGTCATGATTTTTAATGACATTGAAGGTAGTGAGCTTAGAATATAGGAGGCCACGCTAGAGATAACAGATAAATACAAATATCTGGGCGTACGGATAAGCAAGGGGGCCGAGTACCTAAAGGAACACGAAATATACGTGACGACTAAAGGTAACAGGAATGCAGCAGTGATGAAAAATAGGGCACTGTGGAATTACAATAGGTATAATGTTGTGAGAGGAATATGGAAAGGGGTGATGGTTCCTGGTCTGACATTCGGCAATTCGATCTTGTGCATGAGATCAGAAGTTCAAGCAGGATTAGAAACTAAGCAACGTGGAATAGGTAGGCTTGCCTTGGGAGCTCACAGGAATACACCAAATCAGGGAGTACCAGATAATATGGCATGGACATCATTTGAGGGCAGGGAAGCTAGCACCAAAATAAAATTTGAGAAGCGATTGAGAGAAATGGGGGAGGAGCGTTGGGCTAGGAAGGTATTCAGCTACTTGTACATGAAGAATGCCGATACAAAATGGAGGACGCGAACCAGAAAATTGACTGGTAAATACTTAGAAAACAGCAGGGGGCCAAACCAAAAAGAATTATCAGTTAAGAAGACGGTGAAGGAAGCTGAGACCAATAGGTGGAGAATTGGCACGATCATGAAGTCCGCACTAGAGATCTATTGAACTTTTAGGCAGGAAATTGCCAAGGAAAGGATCTATGATACTACTCGTGGTAGTTCTCTACTGTTTGAGGCCAGGACGGGAGTATTGCGAACCAAAACATATCGGGTCAAATACCAAGGGGTAGACACGGTATGCAGTGCGTGTGGAGAGGAAAAGGAAACTGCCGAACACTTGATAACGTTCTGTAAAGGGCTTCATCCTATATTTCAGGATGATGGCACAGAGTTTTTCAAAGCACTGAAGTTTAGGAACAGGGAGGGCAGTATAGAGAAGCGGGTAGAATCAACTAGAAGGAGGTTACCTGATTGGTGGCTAATATCAAGGCACGAGTGAAAATAAAGCAATCACTGTAGAGCACGAGCCCTCAACCCCTCTATTTAAAGGAAAAAAAATAAATCTATATTTTGGTTCACTAAATATTACGGCTTGGTGACGTTAGCCACCACCAGATCTAAAGGGGCAGCCATATTCATCCATCCATCTATCCAGCGTTGGCGAGGGGGCGAGGTTGACGACAGGCTGCAGCTTGCGGCAGTGAAACTGCGTGCCTGTCGCATAACTGCTTCTCTAAACACTAATTTCAACCGTAGATGTTATCGCTAATTATCTTCGCGTTAGAGATAGAATAAAGTTGGGAGGATACTCGCTCCGGGAACGGGGACGGCACTTGAATGAACTACGACAGTCCTAAAAAAAGGAATTAAACTAATACTGCTTGATCTTGTTAATGCGTTTAATGACTTTTTGTCGCTCGTTCAGGAATATCATGGTATCGGCCTCTCGTATATGAGCCCACCTAATTTTCTTACGGTAGATACAACGTAGTAGTTTATTTCTTCACTCCCTACATTACGTAACAGCAAAGCCACTGCTGCATTCGGTATTTTAATAGCACCGGTTAAATTCGTCATAGATATAATGGCATTTTGCTTAGAGTACTTTTTTTTTGTTCGACAACAGGCGTTTTTTTTTTTCGAAGCATGCAGACTGCTAAGGTGGCAGTAATACTCGAAAAAGGCGAGAAGAATTATCTTTGAAACAACCACGCTGTATCAGTGCTGCCTGTTTTTTCGAAAAGTTTGAAAAAAGTGATATTAGAATGGTTTTGTTCATTCGCGGACTGCGAATGAATGTTCATTCATTCGCAGTCCTGCACAATTCGGTTTACGAAAAAAACAGGTCAGCTGCATCAGTCCTTATTACCCAAAAAGATTTTATATTGCGAAAATTTGAGGAAAACAAAAGAGTTGTTTGGCATTCTTCTCGATTTTTCAAAGGCCTTTCACCCTAGAAATTAATATTGTTTTCCTTAAAAAACTTGATTGCTATGGTACTCGGGGCGTAGCTCGTTTTCTAATTACATCCTATTTTCAGCACAGATGCGTAGTCGCAGCTATAGCTGGGGACCATTCAGAGTTGAAACCTGTAACAGGCGTCCTGCAGGGGAGCATATTTGGTCCGTAATTCTTCCCATTGTACATCGATGACATAGCAAATGCTCAGCTATCGGCAAAGTGCGTAGTTTATGCAGTTCATACAAGTATGTTTTTTGAGGATGGACTAGATTCTGAAATGTCAAATGCAGTCAATAAGATGCTTGCAAGTATGCACAAATGGGCGACAAGCAATTATTTTAAAATAATGTAGAAAAAGCAAAAGCAGTAAGATTTCATCCGTGTAATAAACAATTGCGACTGAGCCCCAATAAATAAACAATACTGAAATGGAAATACTGTTATCTTCCAAATCACATGGTGTATATTTCTCTGAATCCATGTCATGGGATTGCCAAGAGAATACCTTAGTGAGTAAATTATGTATAGCAATAGGCACTATGCGTCGCTATTGCAGTTATCTTCCTAAATCCATTGACAATATTTTATATGACTCAATCTTTCTGTATTTGACTCAATTCGAAATTATAGTCGAGGAGACCACTACAGCCGAAAATGTTCACCGACTCGTGGTACTACAAAAAAAGAAACATACGTCTCGTTAGCAGGGTGCCTTATCTTTGGCATACTGCTTGTTTGTTCACAAAGCTTAGTACGGTAAAAATTGAATTTTTGCTTACATATATAGGCTTTGTCGCATGTATAAACTCGACGAAATCAAGAATGATGACCCTCTAATACAACTCGCATCCCTAAAGCAACATAATTACTTTTATAAAATTCGTCATTTAGAACCTAGGATAGTCAACAAAAACAGAACTGCATACGGTGATTGAATGCTACATTTTTGTTTACCGACTACTTTAAATCGGTCACAAAAAGAAAACGGTCTCGATGTATCAACCTTGTCGCTAAAAAGCCTACGTCACACATTTGTTCGATTGCTTGCGCTGCAATAATTTCTGCTGTTGTTGTTTTTTTGTTGTTCGCTCTCTTCATCACTACTGTATTTTCTTTTCTCTTTCAGAAGTTTACACAATACCCTTGTTCATTATTTCTTACCATGCTTGTTTACAGTTTTGCTGTTCTGTTCATACATTAGGCATAGGGCATGCTTTGAACAGCTGTAACCACTCAGTGTGTGAGGTGACCAGGTTCCTCTCAAGCTGCTCAGTGCAGCTTTTTTGCCTGGTTTCCTTGAGCCTTGTTGCGCAATAAACTCAATTCGATTCAACTTTTTGCGTGGTTTCAATACCTTTCTTCTTCAGAGGAGCGGGAAGGCGTATCCCGTCGTCGTCACTGGTTGAGATTAATCGATGAGCTGCGTGTTACGTCAAGTCGTCCATCGATGGCTTAGCGTCACCGCGCATAAAGAAAGCATTGGTCAGGCGCAGGAAGGAAGCGCGGGAAATGTTTCTTTTTTTTTTTAGAAATGAAGGCATTGCGTAGCACGCAGCGTTGTCATATTGGGAAACCGTGGTCACCACAAATTAGCCAAAATTTCTAGAAGAGGGGGGGGGGAAGTCGGAGGCTCTTGACTGCCCCCTTTAACTCGATGAAATAATCAAGATTCCTTTCCAATATACAGAAAAACAGCAACAGAAGTGAACTGTGCTGTTATTCTCCGAGTGAGAATAGGCTAAGTTTTTTTTTTCATTCTGAGGAGCTGAAAGAAATGAATCACGGCAAGTTCTGATTCCGCGGAGGGGAAATGGAAATAAGAATGCTAAACTCATGTTAGGTTACCTTGGTCAAAATTTTTATCATGTTGGTCCTTTCATGAAACTTGTGCTTTATATAACCCTAATTAGATCGAAATTGGAGTATGCTACACGGGTATGGGATCTAACATAATTTCTGCTCTTGAAAACGTTCGGCTCGTTCATACACTCTAATTACTGCCACACCGCCAGTTCAATTCTCGGACGTCGCCTTGCCGCGGTGGTCTATGGGCTAAGGTGCTCGGCTGCTGACCCGCAGGTCGCGGGATTGAATCTGGCTGTGGCAGCTGCATTTCCGGTGGAGGCTGAAATGCTGGGAGCCCCTGGGCTCAGATTTGGGTGCACGTTCAAGAACCCCAGGTGGTCAAAATTTCTGGAGCCCTCCACTACGGCGTCTCTCATAATCATGTGGTGGTTTTGGGACGTTAAACGCCACATATCAATCAATCAATCATCAATTCTCGGACGTCACAAACTCGGCTAATCACACACTTGGCTATCTGCGTTGTAACCTGCACATTGTTCCTCTAGCGGTAAAACTACTAGCATACTTAACACTTGTTCGACCGAAACTTGAGTATGCTTGCTCAGTTTGCGACCCACATCAAACTAACCTGTCATGCACGCTAGAATCCGTAGGAAACCTTAAAGCTAGGTTTGTTCTTTCGGACCATCTTTATCACACTAGTGTCACCAAACTTAAGTCATGTCTTCAGTTTGTAACCATCGAGCAGCGCCACAACAATTCAAAAGACTAAATTTTATTTTCATAAATTCTATCACTTTTTGCGTCAACGGGCTAATATCAGACCAGTAAAATTCAGCCTTCTACCCACTCCCGTTGTTCCCTTGAGCAGAGCTCTCCCAGCTGCGTAGCAGCTGTTGCTACAGAAGGGAGTGGAAGGTTGGTTGCTTCTCGGTGTCCGTCCTGTTTTGTCGTGGCTGCTGCTGCTTGTTCGGGGATGGAGGCCAGCACATTTCAAACGTTACAACTCGACTTTAGATACAGAAACTTATGTACATATTTACAAGACTTGACCGTCGGAACCATCGCATGTTGCCTCGGCAGAGCCGATAGTGCAGAGCTCTCTTTGTTGCGACCAGACTCTCCTGTGAGGACTCAGAAGCCAGGTTTTAATACCTCGGTTGCCCCTCCCGATTCTCCTCACGGCCAACCAAAGCAATTTAGTCCGTTTATTGGACAGACATCACACTTGTTGCCGTCCCCCCCTCTCGCTCTCTTCTTCCCGCACTCGACTGCTCGGTTGGAAAGAGAGAGACGAAAGGACCGGCCTGCACACAACGTTCTGCGAACTGTGCGAATGCACACAATGGTGGCGCCATTCGGCTGCGGGCCTCCTGCATTACTTCGAGATGACTACGCTGTCCAGCATGACAGCCGTCCCGCGGACTCTACTGCTGACGGATGGGTGGCTATGCACTGTCCTCCCGTCACCCGCCGGCAATCCGCAGTCTGGAGACCATTTATCTGGTTGCTAGAAGCGGCGACTGACCGCGTTATTCTTGCCAGAAGGGGCGCGCTTACGCCGAGATTATCGTCTCCCGAGAATAGGCTTTTTGGGAAGCGCGCCCTTTTGAGACCGAGAAGACTCGCTCCCATGGCCTGCGACGCCAGACCTTAAGAGACCCTTACATTGTTCTTCATTCCGTCAAGATCACAAAAAAGCAGTTTATCCCCGGTAGCCTGCACTACCACCCACATGAAATCATTTTTTGTTCAGACTGCAAGGTACGGGAATCTTCTTCCTGGCTATGTGGTGCGCCATTCCAGTAATACATCCTTCAAGGCATCAATAGAAAGCACCACGTACGGGTTATGACCACCTCTGATGTAATACTCCTCGCGGGGCATTTGAGGTATTAACAAATAAAGAAATGCCTTCCAGTCCCTCCCATCATTAAAGAATTTTAGTTTAGTGGACGCAAGGCTGTACGTCTACAACGTGTTGCGCACTGCGTACGCTACGCTAAAGGGGCCACTATACAGCATTGGTTTACCATGCGCAACATCTGAAACGTGTACTGCACCTGAGGGTGATCAGCCCTGAATTCCAGCGTTGCTTCATGCCGTCTCGCAGAGATGCAAGAAGCTGTAATAAGCAATATTCGTCGTTGCAACACTCAAGTGAAGGCATATTTGAAGCCGATCTTTTCCGAGCACGACCAGTGGTTTGAATGTTGAGGATAGGTGAACTATCAGCATGAGAGACCTTGACAGATACAGTGAAGACGATCGCTTAGAACCAAATTAAAATTTATTGTTTGCTACAAACATTTTCTAAGATGACACATAAAAACTAACCAAACAGGGGTGACTAAGCGCTAACAAGAAAAATTTCCCTATAAACGATGACGTCTTCACGTGTCCTTCTTCACGTGCCGTGATAGCTGCTTTCACAATGATGAGGGCAAAGTGGGCGAGAAAAATCACCCGAGCTGCGTATAACCAGTGCACGTGCATCCGCATGCACGCTGAAAGCATGATCATAACTAATCTTTTCTTTCTAGTGCTTGAACTGCTTTTGCAGGCGATCATTAAGACATACTCCACTTCGTCAGATGTAGCAACCACCACAGTTCAAAGGAATCAGACATACGGCGCCCCGTACACAACCCTCAAGTCCGTCGCGGTGCTTCACGCCACCATCGGGTTCCTGGTTCTTCGTAAATGACGTTATCGGGTCGTCCAACGTTGCCCTCTAGTTTAGCAGCGACGCAAATTCACTGCACTTGTTCACTTATTGGCTTCAGATTAGTTATTTAGGTTCCAAAGCCACCATAAGTTACACGGACTTCGCTCGGTGCCACTAGCATTGTAACGTTGTCGGTTGCAGCCATCTTGTCTGTTTTGGTCTGGGCAGTTTGAGGTCTCGAGCCGCCGGACAGATAGGCAACCGCCGCATTGGGTGCTACGTAAGTGCCGAAATCTAGTGTGCGAATCCCCTGCGTGCGCATCCCCTGCGTGCGCAAATGCACGCATCTCTCTTAGGTTCGGCGCACGCGCTTTCGTGCTTCCTCTGGCGCGCTGCGTACGCTAGACAGTTGCGCTCTCTCTTATCGTCACGCAGAAAAGTGTCAGGCACCCTTTTCTTTCATAAAATGTATCATACTCATGTATTCCATCGCACAGATCATCGCCATAAGGTCTGACTCGCTTCATTTATTACCCGTACATTTATATCCCGAATGCGGCGGCTGCATTTCCGATGGAGGCAGAAATGTTGTTGGCCCGTGTGCTCAGATTTGGGTGCACGTTAAAGAACCCCAGGTGGTCAAAATTTCCAGAGCCCTCCCCTACAGCATCCCTCATAATCATATGGTGATTTTGGGATGTTAAACCCGACATATCACTTACTCGTACATTTATCATTCATTTCTACCACGAACCTCTCGTGATTGAAATGGCCTTCCCGTGGACGTTGGGAACATTATTCATCATGAACAGTTCCCTTATTCTGTAGCTATCATTGTATACTCCGGCTTTTTTAGGCCATATATGCCTAAACTTAGGGAAATTAAGAAAACTAATTTATTTTGCCAAAATTATTCGTTCTATGACCTCAGAAAATAGAATAAGGCTTTTATTCACAAAAGAAAAACTTTTTCAAACAATTGTTTTTGCGCGGTCCTACATGAGAGACATTACGCAGATGCATTACTTATTTGAATGGTACATTTTCAAGCATTTCACGTGCATTCCGAAGTCACAGTTCTGACAACGTGGGGTGGATTTCTCATGGCAATGAGTGCACATTGCCTGCTTCTCTTGAGGGATCACTGTGTGGTGAGTGCGGTCAAATTGGCTTTGCGCTTTCAGCGGAGATTGGCGGCTTCTTCCACGCAATGACTTGGAGCCATAGCTCTTCATATATGACATTGCTACTGTCCTTCGAAACGTGAGAAGCTCCGCTTTCTCTGTTCCCCTTCTGTATAACTGGAATGCGTTGTTGACACATGCATCAAGAAGATTCGTCAGGAGTGATGAGTACCACTTTTTTCCTCTAATGGCAGCGCGGTACTTCGCAATATTTAGATCCAGTCGGTCAACTCCTCCCGTGTTGGCATTGTATCCGGAGATCAAAAACGCTGATCCACTGTGACCTTGGATCTGTTTTCTCTTGAGTACCTTTTCACCATTTGTTCTGGTTGAAGCCCATGAGCATTCGAGACAACTGTAATCGTGGTAGTGTCCTTACAACGGCATACCAAGATTTCTGATTCGTCATGATTTATGTAGTCGTTGAATCCCCGAGCCTTGTTTCTCATTTGTTTCTGCGTGAGGATGGGGCAATTTGCGATATGGTTATCTCGCACGGTGCCTGCGCACTTGACAACTATTGTGGAAAGCATTCTTTCTCATCATATACTGATATGGTAAATTTTTTGCATTCTTGGGATATATATCGTCAAATTCTATTCTAATTGCATCTACAGTGTTGAGCACAAGTGTTTCCCAAAGGTTAACTCTTAAGGGCTCCAAAAGTTTCTGAGTATATATTACTTGAGGACACCTTACCTTAGGCAATTGGTGGTTGAAGAATGAGGTCTGCAGGCTAATGACCACATACTGTGCCCTCCGCTGAGGTGATGCATAGATTTTAAGGAATGTACGTACTGTTAGAATATGAAATCATTTGATAAGAGAAGGCAGGCGGGATTCTTCGTATAGGATATTGTTGGCAACATATTTGGGTAGCCCTAGACATAAGCACGAAGATTCGCGTTCTAGCAGAATCAGTGGTCGAACTTTGTAGGCCGGAGCGCCAGAAAACAAAACACAGCCTAATTCTAGTATCGGTCGAATGTACATGCAATATATCATAATGAGCACGTCTCTACGCAAACCGGCATGATAATTACTGAGCCTGCGCAGCATCCCTATGGCACGTGCTCCTTTAGCGGCCATGTATTCTATGTGGGGACTGCAGTTTAGTGTTTCGGTGTAGGTTACCCCCAAGTACCTAACTGACTCGACCTGAGGTATGGTGTCCTGTCGGTACGTTAGTGAAATTGGCACTGGGGAATTTTGTGCGAAAACTATGATTGTACTTTTGTTTGTATTGAGGCATAGGTTGATATCCTCCAGCCACGTCTCCAGACTATTCATGTATGTCTGCAGAATCAGGTACAGTGTGTGAATGTCCGCCGACGCAGCAAAAAATGCAATATCATCGGCATACACATAGACTTGTACATCTTGCTGTATGGGAATGGAACATAGTAGAGCATTAAATAATAAGGGCGATAGTACTGACCCTTGCGGTATACCTCTCGTTTGGCTGTATACTGAAGAGTTGACACAAGATTGCGAGCAGTAAAATTCTCTATCACCTAAGAAAGCATGAATCCAGGCCACAAAGTATTGAGGCAGTCCTAAATTCTGAAGTGAACCTAGCAGTTCAACATGCTCCACGCTATCATAGGCTTTTGTGATATCTAAGGTTACCAAAGCGAAGTATTGTTTATGATATCGAGCAAGTTGAATTCTGCTTTCGAGATTCACGTGCGCACACCAAATGGAGCAACCACGCCTGAATCAAATCTGGCATGGGCTCAGTGTCAGCTTTTCTGACATCTATCGATTTATACGTCTATATAAAATTCTTTCAACTAGTTTTACTAGGTTCGATGTAAGTGAAATGGGCCTGATATTATCTAAGGTAAACCCAGCGCCTTGCTTATTTAATAATGGAATCACTTTTGTCCTTCTCCAATCAGGTGGCATCCAAGAGCTTCTAAGTGAGTGATTAATAATTTCGAGTAGACCAAGTGGGTATATTTCATGCACAGAATTTATCACCGATGTCGTCATGCCATCAGGACCAGGAGCCGAATGGGGTAGTGTTCTGACTACGTTTGCTGATTCTGCAGGCGTAACCTCTTCAAAATCCTCAGTCCTTTGGGAGACTGGGCTTGGTATGAGAGAAGTGTCGTAAAGGGACTTTCTAGGCCCTGAGCTATATCTTCTAGAAGGGCCTTATGTTCAACTGGTGATGATACTACAGATTCTATATTTCTTTGTACCGGAAGAACTTTCTTAGTTCTCAGAAAGCGAAAAAGTGCTTTTCTATTGACTGGCTTTGACAGGAACTCACATCGGTCGTTAAACTTGTCCTTCGCATTAGCGATGGTTCTCTTAAAAATAGCGGCTGCATACTTATAATCACTCCAGTTCCTGGGACACTGGTTGAAGATTAATTTTTTCCATGCAACCTTTCTTAGTCTATAAGCCCGCGAACAGTCCGCATTCCACCAAGGGTTGGTAGACGGTTTAGCGCTTTCAATGGTGAATTTTGATTTATTTAACGACTGTTTTAAAATGTCGCTAATTCTGATGGCGTCTAGTTCTGCATCATTCGTTTGGTTAGATAAAGCGCCTCGTAAGGATTTCTCGAAAGTATTAAAGTTTACATGTGTTACGGCAGATCTATTCTTGGAGGTTGTGGGGCATACCACGTCGAACACTATTGGCATATGGTCACTACTTGTTCCTGAGTTAATCGCAGACCATGATAAGATGGAGAGGTTAGCGTTAGAAAAAGTTAGATCGAGTACCGAGGAGGACTGATTACACATAAAAGTAGGAGTTTTTGTGTTTATGCATATAAAGTTATTATTGTTCACCCAATCCCATAAGCGTTTGCCATTCAGATCAGTTTTAAAACCCCAAGATATATGATGAGAATTGAAGTCACCTACTAATACAATACCTTTTTGCAATATTGAACTGCAGTATCTAGGACGGAAGAATTTAGAACACCCGCAGGAAAATAAGCATTAATAAATGAGAATGGGAGGAACCCAGGAATAGTAATGCTTATTGCTAAAATCTCGCTTTTTGAAGCCAATGACTGATAAATAATTTTAGCTCTATGGGCGATTTTAGATGAGATAAATATTGCCAAACCTACGCCCAGAGTTGGGCGGTCTAGACAAAACGTGCGGTAATTTTTAATCCTAAAATACTTATTTTCTGCAAGCCAAGTTTCTTGTAAAGCAACAATATCAGGGGAGTAATTATTGCAAAGTTGAAGTAAGTCTGTGGCTGTTGAAAAAATGGAGCGGCAATACCACTGTAGTACTTTTAAATTCCCTTTTTTCAAGAGATACCAGCAGCCCTCACTGCTTTCTCTAAGATGATATCCTTTAAAAAATTTTTTAATGGTTTTCCTTCTGATATCTCTTATTTCTTGATTTAGGACTAGTTGAGGACCGTTGTGCCTCAGGAGAAGCACGTCGTTTCATATTTCTTGAGTCAGAGTCTATTTGTTCTGGTTGTTAGACATGAGAATCGGAGTCCAAGCTCCAATCTAGGTCCTGTACAAGAGGCTTAATTATTTTACGGCCAGTGTTCGGCGTGTTTGGCTTTGACTTCGAAGGGCCTGGTTCCGATGGAATATCAGTAACCTTAACTGGTGAAGGGGGCACGGTAGGTTGGTTACCTCCCTGCAATATTTGATTCAACTGAATGCTCACTATTTGTGCCAATTACTCCGTTAGGCTCACGAATAGAGATTCCATGCGTTTCGTCATGGCCTTTTCGACCGTTTATGTTATTAAATTAGGCAACGATGACTCAAGCATCTGGTTTGCCCGGTTGGCATCAGAGGCATAGCCACGTGAGCGCTCAGAAAGAATAGATCGGGCCTCACGCCGGGAGCATCGTTGTTGTTCGATGATCTCTAGAAGTTGCAACTCACATGTCCTCATGGGGCAACTTTCATCGTCAGCCGCGTGATTTCCTCTGCATAGACAGCATCTCACATCTTGGGTTGAACATTCGTCGGGTTTATGTTGGTCAGAACATGTGCGACACCTCACATCCGATCTACATCCCTTGATGGTATGCCCATACCTCCAGCATTTTTTGCACTGCAGTGGACGAGGGGATAGTGCATCTACACGATAAATTAGTGGCTATGCCTTAATTTCGGTTGGTCGAGCCGTGCCGATGAAAGTCACAATCACTGATTCTGTGGAGACCTTTTTGTTCTCAACGTTACGCGAGCATCGAAATACAGAGACTGCTCCTGCGGCCGCAAACATTTCAAGTATTTCGGGTGGTGTAAGGCTCAAGTCCACTCCTCGAACCAGTCCCTTCACACAGGCCGAATGGGCAGGTATGAAACAGCTCACCGGATTTGAGGCAAACGTTGTGCAATTTAGAAGATCTGTGATGCGGGCCTGGTCCGGCGAGCAACACAGGATGCCTCCACGCCCAAATTGACGCACCTCAGTAATCATTTGGTAATGATCGGACATCTTCCGGAGTTCTTCCTGAATTAGTTTCGGGTTTTTCATGTGAATAGACTCGCCGTTGGTTGGAACCAGGGCCACAGGAACGCTCTTCAGGCCACTGTGCAAAAATAGATCGATTGGCAAATCACTGTTAGGAAGGGAAGCCGACCAGGCAGAATATGCCTGGCCGGGAGAGGAAAGAGACATCAGGTTAATAGGCTTAACAGCACCGCCCGATCCGGCCACTCCCCCCTAGGAGAAAGCACGAAAGTGCCCTTGAAGCAGTCAGGAAGCACCGGAATGAAATCTGCTAGCTCACGACACCAGGTAGTTCCACCGAGGTCTGCGTGAGAGCGCGCCACAGGAGGCTTCGCTCAGGTCACCACTTGTTCTCGCTCTGGGTCCGTCTTCTAGATGGTCCATGGTCCGTAGATGGTCCATGCTTGTGCCTTCTTCTTTGCCGCTTTCTTCATCTGTCACTGCCGCAGCGTAATTTTCGGGCGGAAGAATGACCACAACTGAAGACACATCTTCGCCAGCGTCCACACTGTTCAAAATGTCGTTTAGAATTTTCGGGTCTTTTCTTGAGTAAAATGAACGGCAGAGAATCTCCCGACTGCAAATAAATTAAAAATATGAAAGTACTACACTTTCATAATCATGCCATTACGTTACTGCAAGCCTCACGGGCACGACGCAGCGCGTGTTCCAGAGTGACACGATGACGACACACGATCTGCTTAGCGTCCTATATGTAGGACGGCAATGTTTTACAGACCGCAAACAAAAAAACATTTGCGCGTATCACAGTCATACGAAATTTACTGCACGCCCAATAACTGACCAACACTCAACAACAATATCGACAGAATCGAAAGCAATTTGAATCTATAATACTCACATTTTTTTCGCCGCATGGCGCTCGGCTTCACTCACGCCGAAGAACTAGTTTGCGACTACAGCTGTGTTTCATTTCTTAGACAGCACGTAGATAGTCTACGGAGACTGCTTAGCAGACCACACGGAGCCTATGCTGTCGTAGAATTGGAACACATTTATACAGCTTTTACGCGACGATGCGCCACCTCAAGTCGAAAAGAAAAAGCTAAAAGAAACAAACGTAACAGTTGTAATGTCTGGCTTATTTCGTATTGAAATCTAAAACAAATAAACGTTACTCACGTTGAGCGTCTGGGAAAACGTCTCCGTGTGTGTAAGCGACCACTCTGGCGACATTTGATCTATCTGAGCGATTCGCTGAGCCGCCCTCTTGTTTAGACAGCAAAGTAGCCTGCATCGTATTTGTCTACGATGTGGTCTTCTCGGAGATGTCTACTTTGCCGGCTATGTGAAAATTTGAATGGTACTTAAGATGGCCGCCGTCCATTTAGCTGTCTATTTAGCCGTCTACGGTGAGTATTGGAACACAGCCTATGAGCACGTGGTGATTTGTGGCCTGGCAAGCACCTAGACTTGCACGTGAGAAGGGCAGGGAATCATAAAAGCACGTCAGGTGGCGCTAGCTTTTTACAGTAATAACACTCGAGTTACAAAGAAAAGTTTCAGCGTCCTTCATATAAGACACTAGGCATATATGGGTTACACTCACTGTGAGTTAACATTTCGCTCCCTTGTTTTATATGCATTTTCGTTTACTTCTTTGTGGTTTTATTGCACTTGGTCACTTGTTTCGTTGTTTTTCAACAAAGTGTTACCACTCTCCCTCTAATGCCTCTGGTTCTGAGGAGCTTAACAAAATGAAATGAAAACAAAATATGTATTCGCTAGTATAAAAGAGTGTGGGTAATCTACCTGTGTACTGTACCTAATTGGCCAAACTTCTGTGAGTGTTGTTCTTCATATGCGCACTCAATTTATCCGAAACGTGTCAGCCTCTGAAAGTGTGTATGGTGGTTGAATTTCACGGCTGAGGTATGTCGCGCACACTCATTGACAGTTTTTCGCAAAAAAATTTTCTTTAAAAGAGGCGTGTACGATCAGTGTCGTGCGTGTTTAAAGTGTGCCCCTTTGAAAAATGCCCATCATGAAAAGACGAGCGCGCGTGAACCATGACCGAATAAAAGACGACAACGACGACGTTGAAGCAACGTCGAGCATGGGAACGCGTCGCGCAAGGAATTGACGTGTAAGTGGCCCAATGGGAAGTGACCACAGAGATTTCAGAAACCAATACAAGATTGGGCACCACGAAACTCCAGCATTGCCAATCAGGGCAGGATAAGTAGACCGGAGGTCAACGAAATCCCTGAGTCGGAGGAGTGAGGAGGGTTCGCAGAGGACGCGGTGAACGGAAGGTTGTAACCAGAATGGGCTCTGAAGATGGGGCGTCGGGTTGCGGACCCGAGGCATGAGTACTTCAACCATCTTGGGCCTCCTGCCGTCACGTTCACGTCGAAGAGTATTGTAGCCATTCGTTCGTGAACTCCAGTACAGGGCCTGCGTACTTCAGTGCCGACAGGCGAGCAACTACAGTTTGGGCCCAAGCGGTGTATCTAGGGGCCGGGCTACGTTCCCTTGGTTTCTCAACGCGTTGCTTAGCCACTAGAGTTTCCTCGCCGTGACCACCGAACCCGCATCAACTACTGTAGTCAGGCCACAGCATTTGGTGAGACCAAACCTGAGGTTTTGTAACAATCAGTGTAACAATGATTGTGCTGTGAACCTTTTTTTGAGCATACAGATTTATGTCGTTAGTTTTCCACTATAATTGATCAACAAACAGTGTTTTGTTCAGATCTTCAGCTAAACTATACATATTGAACGCGGATGTGTGGTGAAGCTGAGAAGAGTCTAAGTTCATTATCACCGAACGCTGAGCCCTGACTGGATTAGTTTATGTGGGTTGGCTGGTCACAACGAGACAATGCTGGCGGCTGGGCGACGCGTCTAGGAACCAGGGGACCATAGCCCCTTGACGCACAAGGGAACGACGAGGAAACGCTGGCGGCTGCGGGAGGTGTCGAGAAACCAAAGAAACCTAGCTCCTTGATGCACAGCTTTGGCGCGAAATCTAACTGATGTCGTCGCTCTTACTCTTCCCTTTTCCGTGCTCATGGAAGCTCTGGCTTAGAGAGCTAAAACTAACCAGAAAAAAATAGTTGAATCACAGAGTGCGAACGACTCTTGCACAGTACGCTTTACATGGAGAGAGATTAGGAGGGCCGATCCACTATGAGGGAATGCCTTGAGAACTGCAGATACGTGATCTTGTGTCCTCGTTCGACTAGGTAATAATCGGCACCCGAGTTTCCATGGCTTGTTCTGGGACCAGTTATGGCTTTCAATACGTAATGTTATTATAGCATATGTGGTTTTACTTAAAAAGAAACACGATATGGGTATGTGGCATGTCATGAAGGGAAGTTTCGGAAAGTTCCGTTCCATAGAATTTTTTTCCGATGCAATGCTATTAGATAGTACACCTACTTCCAGCAATTTCCCTCTATTGAAATTTGATGGCCGCTACCTTGGCTTAGCCATTGATTTTCGGGTCAACTGCCGATCACCGTAACAATATTACCACCTAGGCAAACGGTTGTAGTTTCAGGGTCGGTGTGTACAGCTTAAGCGAAACTTTGAGGTGCTGTCATGGAGGCACTGTGTATCTATTATTCATAGAGTAGTGACCAGTTAGAGTGTAAATATTTGTTTCATTTTTCAATAAAGTAAATGTAGCCGAAAAATAACTCGTGAGTAACAGATATATCATCCTCATGACAGGTGTAGAAGGAAGCCAGGTGATTTTTTGTGTGGTAGTCTCCAATTCGCGAATACCACTCTGGGCATAGCTGACAGTGACCTCACTCACTTAATCTACAGTGGAAGCTGGGATCTTTCGCTGTGTGCTTTCGGGCAGCAAGGTATGTGACTGTACTAGTACGTGTGGATTTGTGATGCATTACAACACACCCTCACTCAAAGGGCAAGGAGACTGCTGCAAACGAAGTGGTGCATATCCTCGATTGCCAGACTTTTTATATGCCTGCTGCAATACCTCAGGTGTTCCTGCAGTGGTGGCTGCATTGCTGATTGGAATACTGTTAAGTAGGCTCTTACATTGTACAAAGCACTTTGCCAGAAACTCCTTCACTATATGTTTTGGGTCCTGCATTCAGAGTCTGGTACGAACATAAACATCTCGCGAAGAATGCAAAATATAGCATGAACGAAATTCTTTCTTCATATGATTGAATAAGCTAAGGTAAATTCTTTAAAATAAATCGGCAGCTAAATTGTTTTAGTGACATGGAAATAGCCAAGGTAAATTAAAGAGAAGTCGGTTGCTCAATTGTTCTTCGCGACATGGCACAGAAGACTTCATACAATTTCTTGTTGGCACGAGTGCGTCAGCAGTCATCGACCTGTTTTGCCTCATTAGAATAGCCAACATGCACCGTAAAAGCGGGATAGAAAGTCACCTATCTGTCCTCCCATTACGACCATGTAGGACAAAAGACACGTTTCTTATTGGTTATCGCGCAAAATAGCGGCTTCGTCCTACATTTCCGCTTTGAAGTGTCAAATTTTCATTTTTTATTAACACTTCAAAAAATGCTTAAAATTAATCTGAAACGCCTTTGTAATGCGCTAAAAACGACCGTGACCATAAGTTTACGTTATCGTGTCTCTCTGGTGACCCCGTGCCGACATTCCTAACTGCCCACGTACTGAATGACACCTTTTTTGAATCATTTCTATCCGCAAAAACCAATAAATACGCAGCTTTTTACGATTCAGCGATCTTCCTATATATCTAGCTTTTTGAATCCATTAAAACAGCAATGATAATTGACGAACTAAAACTAATTTCCACTTGTGGGACAGATCACCTCAACACGAAATTCCACAAAAACACAAAAGAGATCTGTTCACTTATTTTAGAATGCATGTTTTCCCAACTTACGACTATGGTTCTTTACCTCAAGATTAGAAAATGGGTTAAATCATACCAAATTTCAAATCCCTAAAAACTAATTGTTCTTTAAACTTTAGACCTGTTTTTTACGTCAGTTCTATGTAAAATGTTTGAGCACATTATCTTCACGCATCTTGTCAATTACCTAGAGGATAACAGCTTTTTATCGACGTCGTGGCATGGCTTCCGAAAATTCTTCTCGTGTAAGACCCAACTAATCACTTTTACAAACAACTTGCATTTATATGTTGAATCTGGTTTCATTGTAGATTGCATTTCTGTAGATTTTGCCAACGCTTTCGACAAACTTAATGGCTCATTGCTGATACATAAACTAAGTGCTGTTATTGTTGACCCTGAAGTACTCACTTCGATTCGAGAATTTTTTTTTCCTGCCGTGCGCAGTATGTTATACTGCCAACGATTTTGACTCTTCGTTGGCACCAGTTGGTTCGGTGTACCCCAAGAGAAATCGTTGGCCCTCCGTTTTTCTTGATTAATGTAAACAGCTTACCTGCTAACATTTCTTCCCAAGCTTGCTTTATTTTTGCAAATGATTCTGTCATTTACCGAAAAATAACCAGTTATTCAGGTGTGGCATTATTACAAAATGTTCTAGATATCATAACACAGTGGTTCCACACGTGCAAATGGAGCTAAATGTTGCTAAAGGCAAAGACATGCGCGTAAGCCGGCGCATTGTTACTCCTCCATGCTACTCTCATAACAATGTTCCTTTGGAGTCTACTGCTTTTTACCGCTACCTTGGTGTCCGAATTCGTAGTAACCTATAATAGAAACATCACGTTCATGACAAAATAGCAAGACTGAATCAAACTTTAGGTTACTTAAGAAGAAACGTCCATCTTGCATCGCTATCACTGAACATATTGCTTTATACCACTTTCTTCCGTCCTCAGCTAAAATACACCTCATAGCTGAACCCACATATCTAGATAAATACAAAGCATTGAGGCAGTGCAAAATTGCTGTGCTTGCTTTATTGTATGCAATTAAAATCGCAGTGCCAGTGCCAAAAACATGAATGGTGTTCTCAATCTTCCTTCTCCAGCAGCCCTTAGAGAGCAATCGTGCATTCACCTTCTTCACAAAGTGTACTACAATGACCCCGCAATTCGTTTCTTGTTTGTAATTCGAGCTTCATTTCGTTCACATTATATTGATCATAATCATAAGGTTACTATACCATATTTTTTAAATACTGCAAGCTCTAGTTCGTTTTTCCTCTCAACAGCAGGAGAACAGAACCACCTACCTGCCTTCATAACGAATATAACTAACGCAACTGCATTTCAAAATGTCTCATCAAGCCCACTATAACGTTACACGATTTTTCTTCTACATTGGTTTTAACTATTTTGATAGATGTTCTCTAACGTGCTTTACGAAATTTTTGTAGTTCTGTATATCGCTTCCATTTTACTGTTTGATGTTATCGTTATACTTTTCATTTCTTTTTTACTATATACACCCCACCACCTCTGTAATGCATTTATATCATGAGGGTACCATAAAGAAATAAAATAAATAAGTAAATAATTGATTTAAACGTGAATATGATACACTATCATGTCATCCTACGGTATTTTAAGTAAAATATATGTCACAGCATTCTCGTCACACTGTGCGGTCGGATTTATAAAGACGATTGACGATTCTACAAAGTCTGTTCTGACGCCATCAACAGCGTCAGCTGTTGATGGCTAAGGCTGCCTGCTATGTTAAAACTTTCGTTTACAACTTCAAGTAGCCGTTTAGATCTCCAATTTTCTTCACTGATGTACTTGATGATGTGTTTTATCATGTTCAAGCACCCGTCATCAGTGTGCCTAGTGCTACGAGCCGCGTCGGTGACCGCAGCGGACCCAGTAGGTAGCGTGGAGCTGGGTGGTGGTCATCATTCCGCAGGCCACGGGGACGCTCAGAACTCCAGAAAGCTGAGGCAGAGGGACCGGCGTAGAGGAAAACTTAACAAGACGTTTATTTGCAACATGTTAACAGTAACGTCCGAACGACGACTCTTCTCCCGACTCTCTCCTGTTTCCTTCTGGCGGGCTGCTCCCGCTGCCTCGCCGTGCAGTTCCGAAGATAGGGGCGGAATGTCTCTTCGGGGAACGAACCACTCATGGAGAGCACAACACAAGTATCCCTTCACACACGTGGCAGATGCACGTGACACACGCGCGGGGACTCGGAAGCAACCACGCAGGATAGATTCACGGCAGTCGCTCCTGTAGCACACAACGGGCCTTCCGCACATTCTAGAGGGGCCCACCCGTAGCCACTGCCCCGCAGGCGAAGCGCACAGCCGAGGCAAATACAGCCGGTGCAGATGACAACCCGCACCCCACAAAAGAATGTCTTAGATGAAGGGAAGGCACGCTTGGGGGCAGCCGGCCCAAGGACTTCGTTACTGCTTTGTAACACTAGTAAAGTACTTGCTGAAGAGCTGAAATGTGAGACACACACAACAGTTGCTCTGTAATTCCTGCTCTCAGTATGCCAGATGACAGGAAGTGTATAAGCAGAGTTGAATAAAGCTTGATCACATAGGTTTACAGCTCCCCTTCCATTACTGTTCTTTATCTGTGATGGCCCAGTTTTTTGTGCCCCGCCCCCGCAGCTCACGCAGCGTGCTTTGAGTAGTGATACGGAGCTCACATGAATTTTATATTTGACATTTCAATTTCAAATGACGTGTGGACTAGACATAGGCGACCAAGGAGCATATACGTGGCATTCAATTCTCATTGATCATAACTAAATGCTACTTGAGTGAAGTCGAACTGAATAACGTTCCCAGTGACTCCCTAGTGCAGCACACAGAACTGCATTATGCGGTAGTCTTAACAGAACGGCTTCCGTTATCTTAGTAGAACTTTTTGTTTAATTTCATGGCCTATGTTACAGCACGTTCATTCCTGTTCGCATCCATGTAGAGCATGCGAGCAGCCGACTTTTCTCTGCGAAGAGACACCTTGCATCTGCGGCGGAGTTTGGTGTGGTCGGCCGAAAAGCGTGCGCTAAATGATACAGATGCCTACCTGTTTGCACGGGTTGCATCTTCAAAGTTAAAGTGGATCTATGAAGTGAACGTTGGTAATGAAGTAAAGCGCCTTGGATAATTCTCATTTGTCTAATAAATGACTGAAAATATCTATGACTTGAAAACTGTTTATCCACATGCAAAACGTTGGGTTTTGCGTTTTGCTTTGAACGTAATATTCAATCTCGGATTTAACGTGTCAAAACCACGTTACGGTTGTGAATGACGCCGTAGTGGGTGCTCCACTAATTTCTACCACCCGGAGGTCTTTAACGTGCACCTAATTCTAAGTACACGGGCCTCGAACACATATCACTGTCATTGAAAATGCAAGTACAACAGCCAAGACTTGATTCCATGAAATTTTGATTTGCAGTGCAGTGCCATAACCGCTAGACCATCCCGGCGGTGCGTTTTGCTTTGAACAGTCCTGCTTTATGAACACAGAATGGAAACTACAGTCATGTTTTAATTATGAATACTTTAAAGTTAGCAAGCATTAGTTTAGTGCACTTCCACTGGATGGGGGTCGGTTAGTTGTCCCACATGCAGTGTAGCGAGTAAGTGTCCAACATGCGTCTTACTAACCAGACGCCATCGAGTATGTGTACGTAGAAGGATCCCATTAGGAACTTGTTGACGCTCTCATTGAGTCGTTTTTTATGGCTGCTTTGAGGGCTGGGATGTGGCTGTCTTTATCGGCAGTTTAAGCGGTATTTTGTTGCCAAGGTGTTGAGCGGGTGGGGTTATTTCAGACAAGGCCGCACTGTGTTATTTTAGTAATTGTACGTGCGATAGGATTGAAATCTTGGTATTGCTCGTAGTAACGCTTGCGAGCAGGGTCACAAGGGCACACGCTTTATTTTTAGACTATATTTGGGCTCCGTGAACGGTTTTGTGCACGGCGTTGTGACATTGGTTGATGTGCCTGCATACGATCTATTTTCACACCATTAGCCCGCTCTCGACGCTTGCGGTAGGAACTGCACAAGACCTGTGTTTCGGCACGCCGTGGACTTACGACGACGACGGTGAGAGCTTAAAGAGCGTCGCCCCTCAAAAGTGGCATTGCTTGACGGGATATGCATTATGCTTGCAGAATCTTGATGTCAAAGAATGTTTGAGCTGCCACAGCTTGTGAGAACAAATGATTCGTGCATTTTATCGCTCTGACATATGGCAATACGCAGATATGCGAAACAAACAAGCCTGTTGTGTCGGCTGGCAGCATCCGAACGACGGCAACGGCCCAGTGACTGGTCGTGGCGCGCGGCACGCGCCGTGGGCTGGCAACGGCCCATCGACACCAGTAAGTGAAGCGATGCCCACGGAAGTTATATATTCTTAAGTGCGTGCTGCGCCGAGTCTAAGAAGCGCGAGCATGATCTTCGTGCAATTTTTTTGTGTATCACTGTTAGTTTCCATCCTGTTGTCGACTTAATAGGTTTTCTTGTTTTGTCTTACTGTACCTGTCGAAGTGTTTTTAGAGCGCTGTTTGTTTTGTAACTGTTGTTTTCAACCCGCGTATTCGAGTTTTTTATTAGTTAACCATTGTAAGCTTTGCTATTGTCGCCGTTGTAAATAAATGTTTGCTTTTTTGATAAATGTTCGTGCCTGCTCTAAAAGTACGTCAGTCAGACCCAAACATTACCACTGCATGTGCAACCCCACAAAGGCTGATCAAACTCCACAAATTCGAAATGTACTACTTGCTGGCCTTTAAGGCGTCGCATGCCTAAACGTAAAGTCTAAGCCTACGAGTCTGCCACTCACCGTAGTTACATCGGTGGCGCCTATCTGGAAGAGTGTCACAATACAGAACACCCAAATTCTAAGATGTTGGGGCTGGGCACACTAGCCACGACAATAGAAGAATTTGTACGTCCGCCCTTAGTTAGCAAAGTTTTGAGCCACTCTGGCCGCTTTGTCTTACGGCGCGGACACGAAAACGTCGCAGATGAACTTGATGGATTGCGACTATTTTCGGTCGAATTGGAACACCCAGTTGCCCTTTTATTTTTGCCCTCCCTGGGGTTCAGAATATTTTGATCATTTAGCGAGAGTTGCCTTACAGGGTCCTTCTGACACCCAACGTTCCCTGATGAACAGCTGATTCACACTTCTTACTAAAAAGAGCTCTGGCGAATGAGAGTGTCCGTAGATTGGGGGCGCAGTCAACCAGTGCAGGTGAACTAGGGGACTGAGTGCCACGAACTTCAAGGTCAGAGTAAAAGTAAGTTAGTTCTCCATGTGTCGCATAATGAGCCGCATTTTCAAGGAATTCAGGGATTACTGTCAGACTGGATGCATTCCATCTCTTTCCATCACTCAGCACAAAAGTGAAAGGCGTATTCTGGGCCTCTACTGTAAGAGGCTTACTATAAATTAAAAAATATCTCTTCCTATGGGACCTGCCCTTTACCGAGCCTCTCGTCTTTATGTGGTTTTGCTAAGCATCTTTTCTTCCATCGAAAGATGCATTACTGTTTCGCTTTTTTGGCGAGACTCTATTGCGGACATGAGGCGAAGAAGCTTGTAACTCGGATACCTGAGGAGGGATCCTAAAGTTCATAATGTCTATTTTAAAACGTGGTTGAAGTCCATGAAATAAAAAGCTGGCGAGAGACCTTTCACAGCATGTTGAGTGACGCTGTATAAACAAAAATACTGTGTAATGCTTTTTGCAACATCTTTCCCGTTCAGTCTGCCTACCTGCAAATGTTCAGGAACCCTATTCAGGCGTTCCATTTGGCTGTTGAACTAGGGATCATAATTAAACGAGAACACGGGGTGGATGCTCCTTTCCCTAAGATAGTTTTCAAACGATCGTGACACATGCTGTGGACCATCGTCGCTAACTAAGACCTCTGGTAGACATTCCCGGCTAAAAGAACAGTCTAGCAACCTAATGGCATCCACGTATATGGTATTCGTTGCAAGAAACTCGTGCCACATACAATGTAGTCTGCCAATGTAACGAGATGGCTTGAAAAAGAGACCTATTGGGCTGACAATAACCATACCAAATTCTTCCACGGCCCTTCAGGCCAATCAACCGGCTGCAGCAGCACTACACGAGGCTAGACAGACTTTCCTGTCCGCTGACAGACACGACATTGCTTTACATGCTCTTCTAAAGAACGATCCATTTGAGGTCCCCAATATTATTCATGCATAAGTAACTCATGTACAGGAGACATTATTTCTTACACTAAGATGAGCCTTAACCCATTATTACATTTCTCGGATAACCAAACCACTTGCTCCCACAACCCACAAGACTTTCTGCAATGTCACATCTGTGCTCGGGTTCAGCTGGACAGATTCTTTATCGACTACTGATGTGACTAATGATACAATCTAATCATTATCACTAAGTTCTAGACCGTTATGAAGTGGTAGTCTAGACAAAGCATCTGCTAACACGTTTCCGAACTCTCACAATGCTCTACATCAAAAGTCTAGCTGACCACCTTGAAATCCTTACAAGCCAGCGACCTGCATCTGCTGCGGCTAACAAAGCAACTACAGCCCGCTGGTCAGTTTCAAGGGTTAAAGGCTTACCCCAGAGGCAAATATACCACTTTTTGAATGCAAAAAGCCAGACAAGCGCTTTGCGTTTACGTACAGAGTACATATTTTCAGATTCTTACAGTGTTCTCGATGCGAATCCCACGGTTACAGCTTAGGACCATACCGCTGCTGTAAAACTGCTCCAATGTAAGTGTAGGATGCATTGGTTGTGACTACCACATGTAGACCACGATTAACCACCCTAATACTAGGCGAATAATTAAGACGCGTCTTCAACTGAATCAAACTAAGCTGCATTGAGCACTCTCAGACTAAGAAAAGTTTCGGCCTGCCTCAGCATGAGACGAAGAGATTGGACTGGATATGTATAGTGATGTATCAACTTGGCGTCATATCCTGTCAGTCCTAGAAATGACTGCAATGACATAATGTCTTTAGGATGTGTAGGAGTAACTATAGCACTCACTTTGCTTTCTAAAGGTAAAATGCACTGTGCTGAAATATTATGGCCGAAGAAACTAGGATCTTTGACAGAAAAAAATGACATTTATCGTTTAGCTTCATACCACGGTTTGCTATACAAGTCAAGTCTTTATTCATGTTTGCGTCATGCTCAGACCAAGTCTTCCCCCACACAAGAATATCATCAAGATCGCAAACTACAGTTTTGCAATTCTTTAAAACCTGGGACATCATTTTTTGATGAAGTGTAGGCAGGGACGCCACAGCAAAGCATCTACGCCCAAGCCTCAAAAAGCTATCTTGTGTTAAGAATGTCGTCAACTCCATACTGCTCTCTTCAAACAACAGCGGATGATAAGCAGACGCTAAGTCTAGTTCTGAAAAATGAGCAGCTTCATAACATTTGTAACCACACTTCTACGTGCGGTAAAGGATGTCCGTCCATTACAATTGTCTTATTTGGTTCTCGGAGCTCCACACAAGACTGGCTGCTTCCATTCTTCTTGTGGACAATGACAAGCGGCGAGACCCACTCCTTGACGTCAACACGTTCAATTACATCACAGTCCTCGAGTTGTCTACATCACTTCTTGTTTGAAGCAGTGTATGTGACATGTGCATTAGGAGACACCAGCGATGCCCAGGTGGCACGCCTACGATTTCTCTATGTGCACCTAAATTTTACACGTTGCGCCACCCTGGAAAGCTGTCTGAGAACCAGTTAGTCGGCAAAAGATGTGCTGCACTACCCCTGGTTTTCCGGATATGCGTCGTGTCATAGGTACTTTCGAACTCGCAAGACCAGCGAAGAATCGGACACTTCGCTGTGAACTGAGACGCAGCGGGTGAGCAGCGGTGCCAGCGAGTATCTCTGCTAAAGTTTCAGCGATGTGTTGTGCGCGTTCGTATACTTTAGCGAGACCGTGTTGTCAAAAAAAGACGGATTCACTGCCCGATGCCAGGCACAGCTGTGGCCACGTCTGTGTATAGCGCGTGAGTGGCCAGATTGGATTGGATTGGAGTGACATCACCGCAGAGCCAGCCTTGCTCTGCGGTGCGACACCTTGCAGCCGTTGCGAGTTGTGACGTCGCGTGCACAGTAGCATTAGCAGCCTTACAGACATGCAGGCATGCTCTGCACGGGTGTGAACGGTAGAAGGTGTGCTTGTTCAGCCGAAGATCCGCGCTCCCTGACCCTCACGTCACTTTAACACAAATCGCGTGTGCATTTATAAAACGCACCTGCATAAACGATGCACGCTCACCTGTGGCTGTTTAGAGGCATGTGATTATATGATGATATGATAATGCAACAAGACGTGAAAAAACACTACATGACCACAAATTGAAACCGGCAACAAAGAGTGCGTCGTTTATGCAGGCGTGTGTTATCAGTCGAAACGCGCTTCGGGTTATAGAATAGATATGATGAAAGCACCCTGAGTGAGCGCGGGTATTCAGTTAAACAACCACACCTTATAACGTTGTCACCCGTGCAGAGCAGGCCGGCATGTTGGTAAGGCCGCCCACGCTCCTGTGCACGTGCCGTCACAACGCGCAATGGCCGCAAGGTGTCGCGCCGCAGAGCAAGCCCGGCTGCTCGCGCGCTATACACAGACGTGGCCGCAGATGTACGCCTATGACGCGGAATAAGCAATGTGACCTTTCAACGTAGGGCCACGAATTGTGTGGCATTACCTTACAGTAAGGTGTGTTCGAATAGCGCCTGCGAAGTTCGACGTAGTGTGTAAGTTGCTTGTTATGCACCTGCTTTGAAGCAAAGTTAGTAGTTTCTCAGGCAGCAATGAGATAGCATTCGGCCCAGTGACAGCTGCTTTGAGTGAGAACATCACATTTGCGGAGCTGGAATTCGCCGCTCTTAATATATATATTATAGAAGCTGTTTCACCACGCACTTTCCTTTTAGGAGCAAAGCTCCTTAAGCCATGGGTCATGCGTCCTGGATATACGTAGTAGTTGTAGTAACACCTCTCGTTTAGCCCTTGGGATGTCTGATGGATGGTGGTACTTCTATATGATGAATATATGATGAAAAATTGCGAGATAGTGATACTCAAAGCGTTCACTAGATGGACGGATGGGCGGACAAAATATAGACAGACGCACATACGGACAGATGGACAGAAAAACACACAGACCGGCTGACGGACGCATGGACGAACACATCGCCCCACTAATCATCATTCACTCAGTCGATATGCTGTAAATTTTTCATGGATTCGACGGCTAGCGTGAACGAACAAAACTCTCGTATCGTAGTCTTTAAAATAGGTTTTCGAAGCTGATGGTGAATCGTCAAGTGAATGTCTAAGGCAACCTCCACAACAAATGCCAGTGTAAAGTGAATAAAACTGGTATTAGCTAAATTGCAAACATGTCGCAGTGGTCGTTATTTACCGAAGTCGACTTGCCGTCGTCAGCAGACCATTCGCAAGCTTGCGGTCGGCCGTCGTCAAAGCTCAATACCTCAAAAAATAAATGTCACGCCTGCGCGGAAGGCGCAGCGCAGTCACAGCGAAAACTAGACAAGCAGCCAATCGGAGCTTTTTCTAAAAACTCATTGGGTAACTGCTGCAATAACAGCTGCTGGGTTCCTACTACAGCATTAGTAATATAATGATCTGGGTAGTACACCAGCATTCGCTATTCTATTTTTCGTAATTTTTCTGAGTTTCGTTGTATCCGCTAAACACTTGCAAAAAATTTTGTTCCAGTTGTTCATGCAATGACTGACGACGATGGGGGATATTGTCACGACAAACGGGCATATACCCATAGCACAATCTTTTTATTCTTCTTTTTCGTCTTCCCCGTGTTATCACCAAATCTGTACTTCGTAGTACCGGCCCACTACACACTCCCGGACTCTATTTCATCCCTTCGCTCCGAATAAGGGATGACGTCAGCAATGGCTGCTATTTCCATCACACTATTTTCCGTCGTGTAGCCGATGGTCTTCGTACTACGTTTTTTTTATTATTTCTTGATAGTGGTTACGGACACCGGCGGTGGTGGACAACTACGGCGCTGCGCGTGACCAGAGTTTTGATCTCATGACAGCTTTTGCTTTAAGAAAGAACGACTTTGAACAACCTGCTGGTTATTGACTTTGTGGTGGTTCCGAGGTTGACATGCATGTGTGTGGTGAGTAGTGCAACATGCGTAGATCGTCATGATTTTTCTAGCAGTCACCGACATGTACCCGGTCTGTAGTTGTGCACGTGAGGTTCGAATATCACCATCATCATCATCATCATCATCATCATCATCATCATCATCATCATCAGCCTGACTACGTCCACTGCAGGACAAAGGCCTCTCCCATGTTCGGCCAGTTAACCCGGTCCTGTGCTTGCTGCTGCCAATTTATACCCGCAAATTTCTTAATCTCATCTGCCCACCTAACCTTCTGTCTCCCCCTAACCCGCTTCCCTTCTCTGGGAATCCAGTCAGTTACCCTTAATGACCAGCGGTTATCCTGTCTACGCGCTACATGCCCTGCCCATGTCCATTTCTTCTTCTTGATTTCAGCTATGATATCCTTAACCCCCGTTTGTTCCCTAATCCACTCAGCTCTCTTCTTGTCTCTTAAGGTTACACCTACCATTTTTCTTTCCATTGCTCGCTGCGTCGTCCTCAATTTAAGCTCAACCCTCTTTGTAAATCTCCAGGTTTCTGCTCCGTAGCTAAGTACCGGCAAGATACAGCTGTTATATACCTTCCTCTTGAGGGATAGTGGCAATCTACCTGTCATAATTTCAGAGTGCTTGCCGAATGTGCTCCACCCCATTCTTATTCTTCTAGTTACTTCAATCTCGTGGTTCGGCTCTGCGGTTATTACCTGCCCTAAGTAGACATAGTCTTTTACAACTTCAAGTGCACTATTACCTATCTCAAAGCGCTGCTCCTTGCCGAGGTTGTTGTACATTACTTTTGTTTTCTGCAGATTAATTTTAAGACCCAGCTTTCTGCTCTCCTTGTCTAACTCCGTAATCATGAGTTGCAATTCGTCCCCCGAGTTACTCAGCAATGCAATGTCATCGGCGAAGCGCAGGTTACTAAGATATTCTCCATTGACTCTTATCCCTAACTGTTCCCATTCTAGGCTTCTTAAAACCTCCTGTAAGCACGCGGTAAATAGCATTGGGGAAATTGTGTCCCCCTGCCTTACACCCTTCTTGATTGGTATTCTGTTGCTTTCTTTATGAAGCACTATGGTAGCAGTTGATCCCCTGTAGATTTCTTCCAGAATGTTTATATATACTTCATCTACGCCCTGATTCCGCAGTGTTTGCATGACGGATGATATTTCTACTGAATCAAACGCCTTCTCGTAATCTATGAAGGCTATGTATAGTGGTTGGTTATACTCTGAGCATTTCTCTATTACCTGATTTATAGTATGATTGTGGTCAATTCTTGAGTAGCCTGTTCGAAATCCTGCTTGTTCCTTTGGTTGATTGAATTCTAATGTTTTCTTTACTCTGTTAGCAATTACCTTTGTAAATAGCTTGTATACTACAGAGAGCAAGCTGATCGGCCTGTAATTCTTCAAGTCCTTGTCATCTTCTTTCTTATGTATTAAGATGATGTTAGCGTTCTTCCAAGACTCTGGTACTCTTTCCGTCAGGAGACACCTCGTAAACAGGGTGGCTAGTTTTTCTAACACAATCGGTCCTCCATCTTTCAGCAGATCTGATGTTACCTGATCCTCACCAGCAGCTTTGCCCCTTTTCATGCTCTCCAAAGCTTTTCTGACTTCTTCTATCATTACTGGTGGGGTGTAATCTGGGTTACTGCTAGTTCTTATAGTATTAGGGTCGTGTTTGTCTCGGCTACTGTACAGATCTCTGTAAAACTCCTCCGCTATTTTAACTATCCTATCCATATTGGTAGTTATTTTGCCTTCTTTGTCCCTTAGTGCATACATCCGACTTTTGCCTATTCCAAGTTTCCTCTTCAACGCTTTGACACTTCCTCCATTTTTCAGAGCGTGTTCAATTCTCTCAATGTTATACCTTCTTACATCGCATACCTTACGTCTATTAATCAACTTCGAGAGCTCTGCCAGTTCTATTTTGTCTGTTGTACTTGACACTTTCATGATTTGACGCTTCTTAATTAGGTTCTTCGTTTCCTGCGAAAGCTTGCCAGTGTCCTGTCTAACTACCCTGCCTCCAACTTTCACTGCACACTCCGTAATGATACTCGTCAGATTATCATTCATTGTATCTACGCTAAGGTTGGTTTCCTCACTAAGAGCCGAGTACCTGTTCTGCAGCGACACTCTGAATTCCTGTACTTTCCCTCTCAGTGCTAGCTGATTGATTGGCTTCTTGCGTATCAGTTTCTGCCGTTCCTTCTTCATGTCTAGGCGAATTCGAGACCGTACCATTCTATGGTCACTGCATCGTACCTTGCCAACCACTTCCACATCCTGCACGATTCCAGGGTGTGTACTCATTATAAAGTCTATTTCGTTCTTATTTTCGCCATTAGGGCTCCTCCATGTCCACTTGCGGTTTTCTCGTTTTCGGTAGAAGGTATTCAAAATCCGTAAATTATTGCGTTCTGCGAATTCTACTAGTAGCTCTCCTCTGGCGTTTCTAGTGCCGATGCCATAATCTCCTACTGCCTGGTCTCCAGCCTGCTTCTTCCCTACCTTTGCATTAAAGTCGCCCATCACTATAGTATACTGTGTTTTTACCTTACTCATTGCCGATTCCACGTCTTCATAGAAGCTTTCAACTGAAGCGTCTTCATGGCTGGATGAAGGCGCGTAAGCCTGTACTACCTTCATTTTGTATCTTTTATTCAGTTTAATTACGATACCTACCACCCTTTCATTAATGCTATAGTATTCCGCTATGTTGCCAGCTATGTTTCTGTGAATTAGGAACCCCACTCCCAGTTCTATTCTGTCTGCCAAGCCCCTGTAGCAAAGGACGTGCCCATTCTGTAGCACCGTATAGGCCTCATCTGTCCTCCTAACCTCACTGAGGCCTATTATATCCCATTTAACACCCGCTAGCTCCTCGAATAGTACAGCTAGACTTCCTTCACTAGATAAGGTTCTAGCGTTAAACGTGGCCAAATTCAGGTTCCAATATAATACCGGAACCAATATTGGTTCGAATATAATACCGTATTAAATTGAATTTTAGGCAAGGTTTTTTTTAATTTCAAGTTTTTGGAACTAAAGTCAACCCCAGGTCCTCGAAACTTCCGGAGGCCTCTCCCACGACATTTCTAAGATTAATATGTCGGTTTAGGGCCGTTCAACGGCAACAATATATGTTAAACCTGCATAGCGAAGAGCAGTGGATTAGTTGGTGACGAAACGAAGCAGCCACCAAGCCCACGAAGTGCTGCCGATGGGGGCGCACTTTTTATAGCCAGCGAAGTGGATGACGTCGCTGGCGATGGGGCTGACCATCCACCATTTAGGACCAGGCATTGTGATAGTGGTGACAGGCTGGCAGGTAGAGGCGAGATGAAATCTGATTTTCCGGTTGTTTGGTGGATAGTCAGAGCAATGTCGAAACATCGCAATCCACAATCCGTCGATGTGTGCAGAGGGGTGGACACACCGGCAACAAGAAGCAGATGCGCGACGACGGCTGATAACACTTGATAGCGAAGAGCAGCAGTGGATTAGTTGGTGAAGAAACGAAGCAGCCACCAAGCCCACGATGAAATGAAATGAAAATATCCGCACACGTGAAAGAGCACTATAGTGCTCTATAGTAGGTAAGATGTATGTATTTTTTTTCATTCTGTGTAGGTTTAGCGAAATATTATGTATAGGGGGTCCAAGGAGGCCACGAAGCGGCGTAAAATCTGTCTTTCGGGCGCAGCATAGCCGCCATCCGCTTCAGACTAGAAAACTAGCGCTGCCTAATTGTAGCTCGATGAAGCTTTTTTTTTTCGTCTATCTTCAGTTTCCAACTCCCGCAGCATATTCCATAGATTTTACCGTGTGGTCAAGGAACCATGCTAGCTGATTATTTTTCACCGGGTGAAACGTATACTCGATACTAGTGCCACGGCCCACTGGCTAGCACTTCCAAAGACTCGTCAATGAGTGCGGCGCTCCCTCACTCTTACTTCACTGTACTCACAAGCACAGTGCTAGTCGATGAAGGGAATCCTGTGCTACAGTTGATTTGCTGTTACAAAGCATAAATTATGGGATCGAAGCCTTTACTGCATCAGCGCAAGACAATGTATGAGCCTTAAGGATATCTAAATCAAAATTGTTGTTTGAGCATTTGCTGCAACATTCAGCGTTCCTGAAGAACAACGAATGAAAAGAAACGTTCTAAGTTGGGATGCGTTGCACTGATTCTTCAAGCGATATGCCAGTGCATAAAGTGTGAACTAAACTAACAATAATGAAAAGTTTTACGCAAAGCTCCTCATGAAACTTACATCGGTCGCATGAGCACGCGTGGAGCCAGAAATCTAATGTCACCTATGGCCTGATCCGCAAACAGAACCGCTCAAGTGGCCCGGCAGTGGTAACGCCAGCAACAAGTTTGCCTGACATTACAGCTGTGCTCGTCAATAGCAGAGGCCATATTGATTGAAAACGACTACCCAGCTAAGATGTTGTGATGGACGCGCTGAGAGCTCACGTCAGATATGTCGTTTTCGCACTTGCCCATCATCTAAGTTCACGGCCAGGAAACAATACGTGCCTCTTCTTACCACACAATACTGTTCTATTATTTGTGCCTTTCATCAGTACATGCTCCAGCGAGAGTGGCTACTACTCCTAGTTGCTTGGCTCATACTTAAGTTCACAATACCCTCTCAGTCCTCTACAGTCAAAAGCCCAACTCTCAAGCATATTTGAAAAGAGTTCAGGGAGGTGTCTCTGCTGTTATATGAGACCCACGACGAGAATGACCACCTGTATACTGATTCTTCATGCAGGATAGACGGGTCTGCAGGATCTAGGAAGAACTACCACGGCCGTTATTAGGCCATAACACCAGATAACATCACGAAAGGACTTGTTCTTGCACTAGCTTGTGCTTGATAATAATAATAATGTAGCGCGAGAAGACACAGTGAACGCCCAACCCAGTGTTGTGTGGATCTGTGTGTCTGTTCTGTCTCAGATGACATCGCTAGCCGCTGCATTCGTTGCTTCCACGTACTGCACTTCACGTGCTTTGTGATAAACCAAGCAAGAAACAGCCCGTGCTCACACACTCCTAGGCAGCTCTTCAACATTTTATATCTACATTACGCTACGTCTATAACAAACAACCAGTGTTAGAAATGAAAAAGCTGCTCCGAATTCTTGTCGTATGAGTAGGACATCACGCTTCACTTTTTCGCAAGCCATACTACAACGGGCCACGAACATACTGATGCAGCATATCGATCTGCTCGTGAAGATGGCGTAAAAATTTTGGCTCAATTCTCACGAACAGAGGCAGCATCTCAAGTTAATGAACTTGCAAAAAAATACATAACATCCTCCCGAAACATGCCAAGGTCACCAACTGAACCCATCCTTTGGACTTCGCCATCCATAAGGCTATTCTTGACTTGAGCCAATAATGATTTGCCAGCTGTGGCAAGTTGTCTGTTCAAAAAAAAAAGTTTTATTTTCTGAATGAGCTATGTTTAAAGTGCTGCAGGCAGCAACAGCAGCATCGAGGAAACTGTCTTGGGTGTTCTGTGCCGCTGTCTTTGATGGAGCGTGCAAAAGCTGCCGCTAGCAGTAGAAGGGGCCCTCATGTGCGATAGGCTTCTGCAGGAACAGAGAGTGTTCGAATTCTCACCTTCGGTGTCCTCGCACTGAAAACCTGTGGAGGTGTCTCAGAATTTATCGCGCGGCAGAGGCCTGCAGGACATATTATAACACTACCACGACTCACCGTTTCTTTTACTTATCTTCTTTTGCTCCCTCGCTTTCTTTTCACGCTTCAGCTTTCTTACCTCCTTCCTCCTAGTTTGGGGCAGCGAATCACCAAGATGTCTCCATATTCGTTAAAATCTCCGTCTCTCCATGATTTGCAGCTCTCTTTTTTATTCTTCTGCGTCAAGCGAATAAAAAAATGAACACTACACCATTGCAACTTAACAGTCGGGAGACTTGTATTTTACTTCTGGCAGGTGCGCTTAGAGGCGTCGACAACTCTGCTTGCAGACTCAGTTCATCCGACTGAACTTCAGTAGCTTTTACATGACGACTAGTGGAAACATCGTCAGGTACGCCTCAACTGTGAAAATCACAATTGCATCGCACACACGTAGACATTGGTGTATCCAGAGGAAAAGGAACCCGAATACCACACATTTTTTTATATTTCCATGGGCATATATACGCGCGCTCATACAAGCACACGCAATTACATAAATACATGAACGAAGAGACGTCTAATCCCCTCCTCCCCCCCCCAAAAAAAAAAGAAAACTATGTAGCTACTGGCCTAAACTTGTGTCTATTGCGAAAACAGCGCGCGAGGGGTCTTTGCAGTACGCTTTTGCGAGTGTCAATTCGGATAGATGCCTTGCCTGCTTTTTTCAAAAGAACAACTCATCAGCCTTTATTACGTTAGCTGATACGTACGAGCGGTGGCGTTTACAGCTGCGCTTGAACCAATGAGAGATATAGGGTGCACCGGCAGTACCGTGTCTGTATTTTGCCATGTATATACAGGGCGTCCCAATTATCACGTAGCACGGTGAAAAAAAGAAACGGTGTTACGTGAAGGAAACCTCAAGTATGTAGTTCCTGGTATACTGAAGTAGCCGCTACTATTTTTTGTTAATGACCAATAATATCAGTCTCAATATATTTTAACTCACGAAGTACTCGCCCAATTATCAAAATGTCAATGATTCAGATGTGCACATGTCGAAATGACATCTGCCAGCGCTAGTTCCAGCAATAATTCAAGTGTACGGTCATTTTTTTTCTGTGAATAAAATTAGCACGCGAAATATAAAAAAATAGCACGTGACTGTGCTCACACGCTCAAAACAAATTATCGCCCTCAAATAATCTTACTGGAAGCCACCCCTTTGCCTCTTTTCTGTTGCCAGCGACAGCGTCTTTCCCATTGGCAACGGCGCAGGTCGGGTGCCAAAAAAACGTGTCGCAGTTTTGCAGGTATTCTTTCTGCTTGAGTGTACGTCGCTATCCACATTCTTAGCCTAAGGTCAACTGTTCTTATTTATAACGTGACCGGACCGTTGTTTTGAATATAGCGATTACATGCTTTACGTGCAAGATCAAGGCGGAGCGTTTTTTGGACGGAATGTCGCAGATAGCGCAATCCGTATCTTTAAGACCCTAGTTCTTTGGGTATTTTGACGAAAAAAATTTTGTCCTGTCTGTCTGTCTGTCTGTTTGTTTGTCTGTCTGTCTGTCTGTCTGTCCGTCCGTCCGTCCGTCCGTCTGTCCGTCTGTCTGTACATTCGTTTGTTGTCCGCCGCAACGATACCTCAAACGGCCCCAAACGAAACCCCAAACGCTCTTCCCCATCCGCAGCACCCTGCAATATTGCTCAAGTTTCAGCGTTCATACTTGTGCGATTGTCAATTAAAAAGCAAATACTGCACACGTTAAAATGAATTTCACAATGATTTTGCCGATAAAATTACGGGAGGCGTCATCTTTGTCCCTACTTTGAACCATATGATCTAAAACATTGCCTCCAAGATGCAGCGCACAGCAATTCATCTGTAGAGCAGACGACGGATGACAACTTGCCCTAAAGCGCGTTCTTCAGTCTAATACGGCAGTCTTCGTGCCCCAAATGATAAAAATTTGTTATGAATCATTTATGAACCCATTCAACATTCAATTCTCTTACCCAACGTGTTGCAAACACATGGCCATCACAGCAGCTTCATCTGTGTGTCAGTAATGGAGAGGCATCATATATTAGAAGTCTCAGTGCTCTACGTATAAGAGTGAATTCAGATACTGTAGAATACCATGTTCAAAGTAGTTACTCTTATCTGCTAAAACAGCCTTTCTTCACCAAATGTGGTCACGTTTACTCGCGTTCGAAGCTTATTGCCGCTTTTCCGTACCGATTTCTAGATTACTCTACTTATCAGCGCATTCTCGAAAAGTTCTAATTTGTACCACGAATATTGCCACTAAAAACAAAATAATGCAGCATGTTTTTCTATATTACTGTATGACGGTCTTCAGTTGTCTATTTACGAGATTTAAAAAAAAATCGAAGATGGAGTTTTTTATTCAAATTTCTGTGCAGTACACTTTTGCCAAGATGAGAACTTTGAGGCAATATATAAATATTTACATTCGCCCTACGACAGCAATAGTTTATGCACTAATTCAAAGCACTATATCCTTAAAACGTGTCAAGTTTGAAAACGCTGCTTGCATTCCTTTCGGAGAAAAAATAGAGAAATCATAACTTATTTTAAACTGTTGCAAAATTAGACATCTTTAAAAGCTATTTTCCTAAGGTCTACAAACTTGAAACCGTATGTGTTCATTTTTCACGATACATGCATTTCAGGTAAAAAATATCTTCTTTGAAACAAAGATGTTTGTCTTTTTATAGCATCTGCAATTTTCCAAAATGACAGGTGACGAAATTGGTGCCTCCGTGTTGGTGAAGTTTGATTTTTTTCTCGTAAGTTATGCCGTTAATCTTAAAACGAAGTTGACTTTCGGGCTACCTGGTGAGAGGTGCACGAAATATAAAATACTCAACGAAATATAAAACATCACCTTTGGACCCGTGTCGATCTCACCCTATAAGAACCCCAGCGTTTATCACGCTGCGCTGACAATACTACAGGATGCTCGAAAACGCATGTGCACCAACGCTTTGCTAAGACGACACGGTGGTGAAACCTGCGCGTCACTTTGCGTTCTACACTTAAAGCCTCCGAAATAGGTGCGCACGCCTTCCTACGTTTTCGAAGATAACTTCCAGATGGCGCTCGTGTCCGCTCATTCGCTTGCGCTGCACGGACCAACAATCTCTAACGCTGCGTCTTCAGAGTATAAATAACCAATTTTCTCGCGTAGAACATCAAACAAATGTTTTGTTCACTTTCTCCACACGCGAGATTATCGCCTTTTGATGACGTTCGCTGTGAGACATGCAGATACAGGGCCGATCTTTTTTTTGCATTTCCTTCGTTGCTACTGGCTATGGCAAAGTGACGTTGTTAGTGGGTGCTTCTTTCGGATGCGCGCATTAGTAAAGTCACGTGTTATTTTTGTATTTCGAAGGCTTTCTTTAGTAACTGATTGATTGATATATATGTGGGGTTTAACGTCCCAAAACCACTATATGATTATGAGAGACGCCGTAGTGGAGGGCTCCGGAAATTTAGACCACCTGGGGTTCTTTAACGTGCAACCAAATCTGAGCACACGGGCCTACAACATTTCCGCCTCCATCGGAAATGCAGCCGCCGCAGCCGGGATTTGAACCCGCTTTTTAGTAACTGAAAGACATGAGCACGCAATTAATATGTTTTTGAAAGTAGCACAGACAGATGTTTCAACATGGGCAAATCTGGCTCATTGACATTTTGATAATTGCACAAGTATTTTTAGTTGCAAATTAAATTATGACTAAATAATTATTTGTCATTAACAAAAAGCTATTATAGACTACTACAGTACACTGGGAACAGTCTACACCTGCCTTGCTGCGCGTAACACCATTCCTCTTTTTTTTTATAGAGAAGTGTTATAACTGGACCGTCTTCATAATGGATGACTGGGCTTCGCATAGGTAATTAAAACACAACAGAGCTTGAGAGAAATCCATATATAAAACCCTTGTTGGTTCTATTTCAGCACGATGTGCTGGTAGTTTCTATTAACAGCTGAGCCGAGAGAGCTCCAATTTAAGTGAAATACTAGGTACAATTACGTGTAATAAATCTCACTATTATGGAAGCGGCGGCCGCGAGCACGTCTTTCGTGGAAGGGAAGGACGATGATTGCGGGAGCGCTCGTGGGGAGCATTCAGCATAAATACAATGGTAATGATCTATAGAATGTACATGCATTCTATCATAGAATTCGACTGTGCTTTATTTTCTGGCAGTGTGACTGGTAAAATGAGACCACTAATACTATTGGAAAGGGAAGTTTAACGATTGTGCCTTGGACTGCCCTAGTTCGTTGATAACAATGTGCTCTACATGGAAACGCGTCTACCTTCATTGTTAAATATATTCAAAATACTTACTATCCAAACATTTTTAAACCAATACACTTCACCCTAGAGAGAATCGTTTTATGCTTTTTATTAAAGATCCAAGCTTATTTTTTGAAACTCGGTGGTCACGATTCCAATCCCTACAGGTTATGTTCGTTCGAGCGCTGCTAGAACCAGTGAACGTCACAATGAAACATGTTTTATCTACAAGTGACTTTAATTTAGACTTTCAGATAGCATTTCAGAATATTTACGCCTCTAACGCGAAGCAAATGCCGTTTCAATATTTAAATGATCGGTTACAAGATTACTTGGCACACGTGAACATAAACAACATAATTGCGACCGATGCATCCATATCAAATGAAAAGGCTGGGGCAGGTAACGTCTTGCGTTTACTTGACTGTTCCTTTTTGGTTAGGCTTCCAGAGTGATTGATTGATTGATTGATTGATTGATAGATGGATGGATTTGTGGGGTTTAACGTCCCAAAACCACCATATGATTATGAGAGACGCCGTAGTGGAGGGCTCCGGAAATTTTGACCACTTGGGGTTCTTTAACGTGCACCCAAATCTGAGCACACGCGACTACGACATTTCGGCCTCCGTCAGAAATACAGCCGCCATAGCCGGGATTTGAACCCGCGACCTGCGGGTCAGCAGCCGAGCACCTTAGCCACTAGACCACCGCGGCGGGGAAGGCTTCCAAATTACACACCAATATTCATAGCATAATGACTTTCTATTGCACTAGCATTGTGCAAACTTCCTTCGGGCAAATCAAAAGCAGTCGTAATGGCAGATTTTTTTTCAGTTTATGCTGCTCTGTCTTCGGGAGCCACCTTAACATTTATGCATATGTTTCGACAGCCCATACCAACAAACTTGCAAAAACTTCAGCTGTTACGGGTACCGGGCCATCGTGGCATGTATCTTAATCAGAAGGCGGATGCACTGGCCACAGTTTTTCTTAGCGGTTCCCTTATCCCTTTTTTGCCTGATACGGCTTATGCGACAGCAGTGGGGTTTAGAAACCTTTGTTTGCATAATAAAATCAACACCTACTCACAGAATAAGTTTTGAGATTTCACACATCTAAGGTGCTGCTGGAATAGACAGTGGTGCGCAACATTGCAATTGAAAGTTACTTATACCAGATTGCGTTGTGGAACTCCACAACTAAATTATTAGATACATAAACTTGGTCTAAAGGCGTCACCTTTGTGTCAGGTTTGCGGAGAAATGGAAACAATACATAATTTCTTTTCATTCTGTCACCGATATTCTTATCAGCGGAAAAGACACCAGGTAGCTCCACTTGAAAAATCAGGGTTACAGTTAAATGTGGCAGTAATTTTATCGTTTGGCACCATTACATTAGGTTATAGCCACAGGGACGTCTGCTCTGAGGTATTTGAGTATATACTTAAAGGAAAGCAATTGCCATGCTAGTGTGACTTTTTTATATCATTCGTTCTGGACCCACCACACCCCTGTCCTAAAGTATATCTGATAGCCTGCATCGTTGCTCAGATATATTCTGTTTTTATTAGTGACATTAACGAGGTTCTTGTACTAGCAGACTTGGTGCCGTTAGGGTGTATACGAGGGACTATTGGTCAGCTGCCAGCTCGTAATAAGTTCACGTGCTACGTGACGCCTTACAGGCTCATAAAAAGAATGTGCCACACTCGCCGCTATGGCTACAGGTGGCGCTGACTGACACTCCCACGTTTAAATTCACATATGAACCCAATAAAGTGGCTGGGGGGACAGCCGCCGTGATAGCTCAGTGGTAGACCATCGAAAGCGTTATTCAAAGGTCGTAGGTTCAATTCCTGCTCACGGCAAGTTACTTTATCATCCACTCTTCTGTCTTTTCATTTACATTACATTGATTTTAATAACTTCCTCTATGCATTCCTTGGTATTGCTGCCTGTTAGATGTCATGTATATGTATATATATGCGCCGAAATACTAAGGATCATCATCGTCATCATCTTTTTGCATTGAATAAACCTTAACTTCCCACTGACATTAACCACCGGATTTATTGCCGATTCCCCTTCGAGGGTAAGAGACAATACAGAGGAACAAGTAAGCAAGCAAGCAGCCGCTGGCAGCAGGCCGTTGCAGCCGGGCATCGGTGGAGTAAACATGGCTGCTAGTTTGTTTCGGTGTCTCCTCTGGGATTCGCTGTAGCACGAAACCCCACATTTGGCGCCCAACGAGAAGGTCAACACCCCTGGGCCACGGATGTCGAAGCGACCTGGTAGTCTGCGACCATGGTCCTCACGATGACGCTAACCGCTGCAACATTTTCGTTGCAATATTTTCGTTGCAACATTTTGGTTGCAACATTTTCGTTGCAACATTTTCTGGCCAGGACGCGAAAGTATTGGTCGTCAATTTCACCGATGACCTGTGTACTTCATGACAGCTGGCACTTTCTTGGAGCTGGAGGTGCTCCGACGGGTTCTGCCAGCTGCACTGCGAGGGGCCGCGGAATTACAGCGATGACGGACTGCAAGAATATGTTCCGGCCAAGCAGCAGTTGTTCGGTAGGACTGACTGCAGCGCTCCTGAGACCGTTAAGGTAACGCACGTGCCGCGGCGATGCCACCTTCTTACCCAGCCATTCCTGTTTCACCTCTTTTTGGCTTTCCTCGAGGAGTTTGCCCTATTTGCTGGGAAAGTTGATGAGCCGATTTTTCAAGAGCGCCACTACTATGAGCCACCCGACGTTCCTCTCGAGCCCACTCGGGCCTCCACGACAACTTTGGCTTCATGGCTACATGACCTCTTTGTGGGCTACTATACTCCCTTTGGCATCCCGTCCTTGCACCCTATGCGCCTCGACCATGCTGCCGCAGATGATCCTCATCGTGAAACGATGAAGCAGCGTACCTGGGCAAATTTTGCCGTGAGCACAGATGGCGCACATGACGAGGCGGCCTCGGACGATGGGGTGGCACTACATGCTAACGACGTCTGCAGGTACGAGCATGCCTTCGGGAGCCTGAGTTCTGGGTCACTTACAATGGCCATGGTGATCGTCGGGGAAGAGGAAGGCGAGTTCCAGGAAGGTGAGGAAGAGACTGACTGGTGTCGGCACGGTGCGTAAGATGTCGCCGATATTGGAGTGGACGCAAACGCAATCTAGGAGGCTGACGTGAGGCGAGACGGCCATGCGAACCGAGAGGCGGCAGGTGATGGCGTGCACAGAGGTGTCAACTGCGAACAGAAGACAATGAAGTCTGTGAAGGGACAGAGGAAGAAATGTGAAGAAAAGGAAAAGCCGGAAGGACCTTGATCTTGAGAAACTGTTGAAGGATGTTATCTTGGAAAGTGCCGTACTTCTTCTGGGGAAACCAAATAGGGTAGTCGGCATAGCAGTGAATATTTGGAAGAATATGTCGGCAGATGACTCGGACAGGGAAGTGGAGCATCACACTGATCTAGAGACCGAGAAAGTCAAGGCTGAATTGGCCGTGGCATTTGCCCAGAACAAGAACAAGTCGGCAGATGGACGTCATGTGAGCAGCTTTGAAGTGGCGTAAGGCAACATGAAGGCTATTACTTTAAAGCGCACGAAAAACAAGAGTGACGTGAAAGAGGGAGAAGCAACGTCGGCGGAAGTGGAGCAGGCGGTGGTCACCATCAGGGAAGAGTCAGCGAATAGCAAGGAGCAGAATGGCGGAAGGCCGATTGAAAGCATGAAGAGGATGCAGGGTACGCTCTGGAAGCAGATTCCGAGGGTTCTAGCGCCGACTACAAGGAGGAACAAGCGTTCCACAAGAAAAAAAACTCACATATATCCGTGGAATGCATCATGATGAGTGGGGTGAAGCATCTGTGAGTCCGTCCGCGCCTCCGTCCATTCTTTCGTTCTTGTTTCTGTTCATCCATGCAATGATCTGTGCGTCCATCCATCCATCCGTGCGTGCGTTCATCTGTGCATCCATCCATCTGTGTGTGCCCGTTCGTGCGTCTATACGTACGTCTGTCCGCGCGTCCGTCAGTGCATTCATCCGTTCATTCATGCGCCTGCCCACTCATTCATGCGTTCTTCTGTCCGTCTGTTCGTGCGTCTGTCCATTCGTCCGTCCATGTAGTGAACACTTCAAATATGGCCATCTCGCATATTTTCATCATAAATTCATCATATAAAAAGAAGTACCACCATTCAGTGGACATTTCGAGGACTAAACAAGAGGTGGCAGGGTGAACTAGAGTCGCGGGACGCGTGCACTTTATTACGCATGCGCTTCATGTCTAGTTCCCACCTTTAACCACCTCTTGTTCATAACACTGCGGCCCAACCCTCACTAAAGCTTGCTAAAACCAAGGAAGTTACGCCCGGTGAGTTGAACAAGGCAACCCTTTTTGGCCAAATAGTGCTAAAAGTGCGTCGTTCTGATATTAGTTTTTTTAAGTAAGCATCAAATTCAAGGCAAATTTTTTTGGAGAATATGTCACCGATACTCTCCTCTGTAGATTATTTCATCAGAAACAACTATCTTTTTTATTCATGACTTACATGCGCGGGTTTCATCCTCAATTCTAATGAGTGCGCGCGTGGCGCTCCTAGTCCTGCTGTGGAGGTGGCTACGTACTACTACGATGCACTACTGCTGCATAGATCGCGAACGCACGACCCACGTCCTAAGGAGCGTCGCCCTAAAAGGCAACCACGGACAATAGTAGCAACCATTCTGCCGCCTCAACAACTGCTGACCCGAAAAGGAGTAATGAACGCCGAGTTGCCGGTGTGTGGTCGTGTGTGCCATGTGCAGTCCGTCATGCCAAGGTTAGACAAGACAGTTGCATGGACTACCGGTGTAAAATAGCTGGCATCTTTTCCACTCTTTCTGAGGGGAGGAGGACAGTATGCCAGCGGGGGCCACGATCACAGCCAACGTGGCAGAGGAGGACGATGAGCGCGGGTGGGTTCGTGGCACGCGGTCAGCAGCTGCTGGCAACGGGAAGTTTCGGCCGAGCATCGGTGGAGACAAGATTATTGCTAGTTTGTCTCGTTATGTTCCGTGAGGGTTTCCGGGCTAGCCGCTTTCCGAAACCCCACAGTATGAAGAATGAAATTCGGCCCGGCAGGTAAACTTCAGCTCTGTGTCACTAGTTTCTGACTCTTATAATAAATTGAATTATTATTGCGTGCTACGCTTTGGCGGCATATGTTTGTCTTCACAAACGGGAAATTTGTTCAAACCCTTATGAAAAACATTCCCAGTCACGTTATGGTGAACGTGATAAAACAAATCACTTTGGACTTGTCATATAAAAAAACAGTCATTGATTTTTCTCGCAATCAGCTGGATTGGGCTGACTGAACGTCGAGACGTATTCGGTTGATCGAACCGAAAGGGTTGTGCTCACGTGCCCAATGCTCTTGATATGTGCACCTTAACACGGACATGTCACTCTCGGTGTATTTTTCTACCGACTAAACTCACATAATGTACACGTGTATTGAAAGACTCAACCACGTTATATTCTCTTTATTATACTTCCTTGAATCAAGGAAATGTTGAACACTTCACTCTCAAGTTAACGCAGAAGTCCAGCAACTGCCATTTAAAAGACTGATAAGACATGCGTGAAGCACGTACATTATCACGGATAACATGACGGTCTGCAATATCTCATATACCTCTATAGAATAATGCACAGATATGATTTTAGTGACATTTTTTGTGGGCACACTCCACTATGAAACAATTGAAAATGTGACTTCTCATTCAAGCAATACCGCTGTAGCGCCCGCCTACTTTCCAAGGCAATCAATTCATGAGAAAGTAGCAGGGGGCCAGCAGGGTTGATATGTTTTGCCATTATTCTTTGGCGCAGTCTCTGAGTACATGAGGGCCAAGAAAAGTGATAAGCTAGTCTATTAGAACCCGAAACCTTCGCGGTCTTCACCCACTCTATCTTTTCATCTTCGCAACATTCACTGTAGCTATACAACTTGTCGTGGAGTGGCACTGTACATTCAAACGAATTGAAGCGCTTGTTGGCAAAGCAAGCCACGAAAAAGAAGAAAAAACAACAGAATCTCTTGATTGATGTTTGAGCGGGTTACTGTTTTGTACTACGGCTTCGTGAACATATCTCTTTTGTGCGTCTGTGTAGTAAATCAAACAAGGTCATGGTACCTATCCTTCTATCATGCGCTTGCGACGATAACGATTTCGCCTACGCGGACCTACCGCCTCAATGATCACAAAAAACAGTTGATTTACATTCAAATGTGGCGCTTGATTAACGCGCTCAAGCCGGCCTGCATGCACATAAAGTAGGCGTGAAGGAAGGGGCGTTGGTGGGAAAATGAATGCATATGTGGCCCGCAACGCACACGAATTGTTCATATGCACTCAGATAACGACAACTTAAGGCTGGCCCTTCTTCGCATTGGCTTCGTAAGAGCCACACAGCGTGCCATTGTCCAATGTCCACGTGTGCTTAGATGTGGCCCAGAGCTTGATGTGGACGAAGATCCAGATGATGGCACCCAGTGTCACTACGGAGCCGCAAAAGCGGAACAGGTTGTCATAAGATCCCACCTTGTCCCGGAAGTAGCCTGTATAAGAGCGCAATGAAGCACATATTGAGAGTATACTCTAAATAAAGGCGGCAAAGTACATGTTTTGGCAATACGGCTTCCTACTAACTGGCTTGCAGTTTTTTTTTGGCTGGTGCACATGAGCAAATGATAACTGGATCAGCCACAATCATAACGAAACCAAGTTGAAAGGTCTTCCTCGTTCAAGAATACTTCGGTCGATCGCTTTAATGGGCACCGCGAAGCTCTGGAGATGCCCAACCGCCTTTCAGATAGCCCTTAATGTCGGAACACAAATTATGCTTCAATGAACTTGCTACTTCCCAATTACATATCTAACAGCTTCCAGCACTACCCACGTCAGTATAATCCTGTCGAAAGCAATGACAGTGCTTTATTCATTCGAAAATATGGAAAGTTATGCCAAAGGCCTTAAGTCTGGAGGTAATGCTTCAAACTGCAGAGCCCTGAGGGAAACACAAGTTTAATGCCAGGGAAAGTGTTCGCAGTCCACCAGCTTTCTAACCTTCATTTTGTCGTTCACCCTACCAACCAATTGAGGAAGCCTTTCATTATGGTAGTTGGCGGGTTTTCATGCTGGAAACAGCGACATAATCATCATACACGACGTTCCAAAGATGAGCACCACATGAGTTTATTAACCTGTATATATAACTGAGTACAGAGACCTGTAGCACTTTGCCCCTATGGCGAAATGCCACAGCCATAGTCGCAATCGAATTTACATCTTCCTTTTCGGTGGCCCCACACCGCAACTACTATTGCACCGCGGCGCCTTGAAATAAGCGTGGTTGCCTAGCCTACACAAACGAAAAGGTATTAGTAAACTTGTGACAACATATGTACATGTTAGACAGTATTCTTTCGTATTTAATGCATCGCGAGTGATGGGGTGCGCATGATAAATTTATTCATGTCCGATACACACAATATAATACGGGTCTGGGTACTGACTATATTCATGACTACCTATGATCGACGTTAGTTGACGCTACGCAACATAAAGCTAGTGTAGGGCTTGTTACATTTTTAAAGGCCCTGATGATGGCCTGGCGCCTGATTACACGTGCAGCGACCTCTTTATGTATTCAGAGAATTCGCAGCATGGCTTGAATTCCACAAGCAACTTCTTAAACTCGCAAGAACGTATCGGGTATTGTCATAAGATGACGCCAATACTCACCAATTACGAGTGGCTTTCCCAGTGACGTCATCCCCGCAGACGCTGACACCATGCCATACGCCATAGACACTCTTTCGATGCCGACGTACTCCGCGCACAGCACAGAAAACAACACTACGGTAGTGCCGATGCAGAATGCAATCGCCGTCGCCATTGCGAACACTACAGCGTAGCTCTCCGCTAGCGGAAGCATGATGTACAGAGATCCCATCCACACGAAGCTGATGGTCATCAGGCACTGACGAGTGAAGTATCCTCTGTCAGCCAGTGCCGGAAGTGTCAGCCGACCGACCAGGTCGGCCACTGAACTGGTTGAGAGCACGGTCACCGCGTGTGAAACACTTATTCCACGGTCAATCGCGAAATCAACCAGTAGTGAAATGTAGCACTCGAAGGCGAAGCTGAACGCAATGTAAGAGTACATCACCACGTAAAACATGGGACACGAGAACACGGTAAGGCCGTGACGAAATGATCCTGGCACTAATTCCTGTTTTTTCGCACTTGCGTGGCCATCTGCCGATCCATTTGGAATCGCATTGCAGCTGGCTTTTGCGGTGTGGCCAGCAGTGTCAGCCACACTGCGCAGTTTCTTCTCTTGGGCCTGCTTGTCCTTCTGCTCTTTCAGCTTCTTCTTCAGCCATGATGGCTGACGCAGAAACAGGCTGAAAGCCACGGCGTTCAGACAAAGAGCACCGAAAAGCAGCAGGGCACTTTTAAAGCCGTAGTGATTGGTTGTCAGCTCGAGGAACTTTGGAAAAACGAATGTGCCCATGGTAGCACCAGCGAAATTGATTCCCATGGCAAGACCTTTGTAGCGAATGAAGTGCTCGTTGATGACAGTTGGAATAACGACAAACAGCATACCACTGCCGATTGCTGAAAGGAGAGAAGATATTACGATCTTCGTACTCTGGAAAGCCACAACTACTTATCACCTAGAGAGCCCAACACAATATATTCACAACAAAGGTCTAAAAAACGCCTATAACCACCCCACAGCACCGCTGGCAGGCTGAAGCCAGGGTACATGTGCCTGAATGTGGCTCACATGTGCCTGTATTGAGACGTAATTGAGGTAGACACGACATCCCCGCAATAATATTGATGTGGGTTGTCAACTCTAACAGTAGAAGTTTACCTGACAATGTTACTCATTTTTCAGATAATTGCATTAACACTGTACTTGTCGTCACGTCACCTCTTTGCATTTGAGAACACACGTTCGTAATGTTACACTTTAGTGGTGAACAGGTAGCAAATCAAAGAAAGCAAAAACAAGACTTAGATACCTCCACTTATAATGTACACTCAATAGTAACCACTTTGATGGGTTTTTATTTAACCGTGAATGTATTTATCATGTAAAAGGTACTATTTTCAAAGCATAAAGAAACGCTCGGTTCTGTTGAATCTAGCTTTAATGAACCAGAAGTGGCTTTTCATAGACTCGAAACAAATCTGATTCGTAAGTTATTTCCCAGTGACGTCATACCCGCAGACGCTGATGACGTCACTGGGAAATAACTTACGAATTAGATCTGTTTCGAGTCTGTGAAAAGTCACTTTCAACCAAACTCAACCAAACACAGCATCAACTTAGTGGTGCCTTTCTAAAAACCTAGCATAAAGTATCGCTTCGTGAAACGTATAGAAAGGAAGCGTCACTTCACAAGACGTATTAAACGAAGCATAACCTCTTAAGGTTCCAGACCAGCTAGGTTCCACTCAGTTCAATTCCTTCTGTAGCCTTGAGTCTCTAGTGGCAGCTGCAGTATTTTTCGCAACTACGCACGTGAACATACAGATAAGAGTTTTCATTTTTAATTTTTTAAAAGGCGTTCATATATAGTTTGTACGTGCTCATTGAGGGCTTTGAACATGGCTTAAGGTATATGTCGTATATTGTGGCCTTGAGTGATTCATTATCTCGAATACCATTCTAGAGTCAATTCAATGCTTCAGTGAGAGCATATAGCTGGGAGCTTCTCTCGTGTAGTGTCAGTACAGAGCAACAAAGCTACAGAAAGAACAGTACACATAACAGTACAATGCACGCTCTGTTTATTAGCTTTAAGATATCTATCTGCTTGAATTTAAGAAGGTATCATTGTGCTTCATGCTTGTCTCTTTCTAGCGTCATAAATGTGCACCTACGTTATGCATGCCTTTCAAAATCTTTTGTGCACTGTCTGAAATAATGAATGCAATATTCTTGGTACTTGTGAAATTTACGGTTTTTTCTTCTGTTTTTCTCACTCGAAGCAAGGTACTCTAACAAAGAAAGAGTTTATAGGCAACACAAGTGCACCTACCAGTCAAAAATTGATCGTTTAGTTGCTATGAAATCCATAGGCCATCGTTGAAGTCCGTGTTTACTAGCATTTTCTCATGCAATAAATATTAGAAGCCTACTTACAGTGGACAATGCCCAAGCTGAAAACGAGGTATTCAGTGTTGGTGGCGAAGTACGAAACCATGAGTCCAAGGGCTCCAATGGAGCCGCCGACTATTGCCACAGGTCGTGGAGTATACCGATGCGCTAAGGGCCCTGCAATGAGACCTGGAAATACAGACGTAAATATAATACGCTATTTACCTGAATTGCCTCTCGAAAGAATGCGCTTTAAACGTAGTACGATGTGAACAGTACCATGGCCTTATTTAAGGCGCCTTCTACATTAGCCCGGATGCTACCCAGTATATTCAAAATCCTTGATGATTGTTTGATATGTGGGGTTTAACGTCCCAAAACTACCATATGATTAAAGACGCCGTAGTGGAGGGCTCCGGAATTTCGACCACCTGGGGTTCTTTACCATGCACCCAAATCTGAGCACATGGGCCTAAAACGTTTCCGCCTCATTCGGCAATGCAGCCACCAAAGCCGGGATTGCATCCCGCGACCTGCGGGTCAGCAGCCGAGTACTTTAGCCATTAGACCACCGCGCGGGGCTTCAAAATCCTTATGTCATGCAGGGAAATTAGTTACACACAATTCAACTTCTATAGATGAGCACTTGCCAGCTCATGTTCCCAAGATACTCTAGTTTTTAATTTTTCATCAAGTTTCCAAAACACTCTAGTATCTGGTAGTTCACCGTTATTAATATTCGTGCACGTGAATCTTGCGTGGCAACTACGAATGAGGTATTCTTGCATTAAGGTCAACATTTATCAGCCGACGAATGAACAAGACGTGCGAACAAGTCATAAGCAGTTAAACGATTTGACAAACTTCTTGCTAGCTTTGGCAGTTTTTCTGATATTCATATCTACGAATGTATTGCTGATCAAATTAGCGTTGCTTCCGATGAATAGTATAGTCATGTACTGTCATAAGCTGCGTTCCTCTGTGTGAGCTCACCTTAAAAGCTCTAGCGTTGTTCGCAGTGGTCCCTTCGTTCAAGATATTTTCATTTGAGTACAGACTACTCGAGCTTGCAACATTTTGCGTGATGATTGCCTTCCGAATAAGTTTCACACAATTGCAATTTCGGGCCAATTATACATATGTGCAAAGGGAATGCAGTGCACTTTGTATGTTCCTTTCGTTCCAGGCTATCTTGAAAGCGCTTGCTTATGTCAACACTTGTGGGCATAAATTTTAGTATAACTCATAGGGCGAAACTCAGACAGCGGGATATTGAGCAGTCATTCTTGTTGCACCGTTGTAGATAATAAGGAAACTCATGTGACTGAACCTGTTAGCAGCAGCACACCGCCGAGTAATATGATGGGCCATGCAGCCTGTGTTCTGGTGGCGCCGAAGGTGTCCAGAATGGCCACGTACAAGAAGCCACTCGATCTTCGTCCACCGACGCCGAAAAATGTAGCAAGGGCGCACGCTCCTGCAAATCAAGCAAGCGCGAGTTTCACACACACCCAGCGCGTGTACACGCACGCACACACACTCACAAATAGCATTGTCGTTTTACTGTAAATGAAGTACAAAGGAATTGTACTAATTTGCAAATTAACGTTTGCAGCTGACATGATTACACTATGGCATGCTATAAATGATTGAAGATGTACCACCCCGCGAGTATGTAGTACTTCAATGGAGTTCTTCAGGTCAATGCGGCTTGTCAGCTCGGGGCTCAGTGACGAGATGCACGTCCATGTATTTTTTTTTTGCCCTTTGGCAACGTTACTTACTCCTTGACCTAATGTGAGTAAAGTTGCCAGTAATGTTACAACCACCATTCTGCCATATTTGATTTTGCAGTGCAGCCGATAATCTGCTTACTACACTAGAGATTGCTTCTAAAGGGCTCCGCAAAGTTCAGGTTACAAAGGGTACATTCGCATAGTTTATTTACTTAATAATTGTTTTACTTATATCACACTGTATAAAAAGCCGTAATTGGGAGAGAGCGAAAAAGGAAAACGCTTAAAAGAACAGAATTTCAGCAAGCAGCCAAAACTTTCGAGCTACTCATGCACAAAAAAATGCGCATCGCGCAAGTTTATAAATTAATGTTCTTCGTGAAGCACTCGTGGTACTCGCACTCACTCAATTTTACTGGGGACTCGTACGTAAAACCATAATGCGCAAAGGCCTCGGTGGAACACCTTACTGCCTAATCTTTTTTTTTCGTGCTCAATAGTGTTAGATATGTAGTGTGTGATTGTAATATGTAGTAACATTTATTATTGACAGCTTGATCACGCTTAGTCGTAAGAAAAATTGCCCACTACGGCGCTTTTATACATGCCGGAAAAGCTTGCTGTGGATTAAGCGATGACGTACACTCACTAGTCTTGTCCGTGGACTCGCTGCTTATATGAACACGTCGTTGTCAGCACGAAAAAGGGACTCTTCAACAACGCCAGAAAAGCACCATTCATCACGCACCTTACATCTCACTGTCAGTCATGCCGACTAGGACCGCAAACAGTGAGTAAGAGAACACAACACTTTATTCCCTCAGGGTCATATAATGAAGGCTAGCATGAAATGAAACGCTCAAAACGGTACATGGTAATTTTCAATTTGGCACATTACTTGCAAATACAGCTTACCAATCAAAAACAAAGACCGAAGGTTGAATGCAAACACAACAGGCACTGCAGGCACTGCAATGCTGTAGTTGCGCTTTTGGCTCACGCTGTTTGCACCCCATTCTCATAACACAGACCATTCTCATAACACAGAAGTCATGCAGAGTAGTTACTCTTCATAGTAGGCCTCCTTTGAACATATCTCAGACTACAAATATCAGACGAAATTCCTATGGCGGGCTCGCATAGCGTGGTGTAGAAGAGTTACATGCTTACACAGAAAAGGAGTTTAGTCGAAACAGATCAAACGTTTCAACAACGATCTGGTTAAACTGGGTTTTCTATCAATATCGACCGTACCTTTAAGTTGTGGACCCAGTAGTGCGCCATATGTGAATCTAAGCGTTCAAATTAAATAAATGTCACACAGTTCTATCGAGCTTTCATTAAGAAAGAGTATATAGCGGGAAACCTAGAGACGACTGTAAAAACTATATTGCAATACTTATGTATAAATCATTACACTAGCATTATGCAGTGTGTTCTGCGTATACATGGTCCATAGGACGTCACTTATTAATTCAGTTTGAACCAGAATAGACAATTAAAGAAATCTCACCTGCCGTCATCCAGCTGTGGATGCTGTCGGGCCCGTAACGAGGTATTCCTTTTCTCGCATTGCTCGTAGGCGAAGTTGCACACCCGTTCTTTTTCTCGGCAAGAGTGGACGCCTGGTCTGAGACAGTCATGGCGACCAGGCAAGACGGGCACTTCTAATCACGGGCCATGCACTGCAGGTAAAAAAAAAGAAAAACTCCTAAATGACTCATCGAAGCTCTCTTAGACCACTGCGCGCCGCGTGTCGGCAGTACCCTTGAATATTGAATGTCGACGCTGCACACACCCACGCCCGTCGAAATACAACTATTGAATCAGAACAAGCAGGGGGTTTAGTGTAGAGTATACGGCTATTCTTTTCTCCGTTCTATCCAATAACTACCCGGGTACCTTCTTACCTGCTATCTTTGGTACGGTGCCAGCCGGGCTTCAAAGCGACTGAGCAATCGCACTGTCACTAAAAGTAACATGTCCCGCCCGTATATGTGCTAGACGACCACAACCCTTCGCCGACGGGGCCTTCAAGTTCCCCATGAAGGTCTCAACAAAGTCCCGACAGCTTGAAAGGCAGGACGGGCCGCAGAGCGTAGACGTGTGCCTAATCGAAAGTACACGTGCAGCCGAGTTTTGTTCCCTCTCACCGTTGCGCAAAATTTGTCTTCCTTGACAGGGCATGGCGAGACGCCGGCTTACTAGTGTGGCTCACTCGGACACGTTCCTCTTCGGTGCCTAGGCAACTCCGCGAGACGGCTTGAATTGAAAAGAAGAACATGGTGGCGGAAATAACATTCACGGCTCACAATCTATAGATTATGCTTATACAATATAACACGCGCCTATATTGTATTGTCTCACCACCAAACTTCTTTAAATAAGCAAGAGTGAAAAGTAAGCGGGAATAACGTTGCTGAACATGCATCGAATGCTTACAATAAGATACTGATATCTTGGTACAACACTCTTAGATGGAGCCAGGTCCGTTGCCAGAATTAATTTTTTGTGGGGACGGGGGAATCAATTTCGAAAGCTTAGAAAATAATAAACCTCGTAAATTTATTGTTTATTCTCAGTAAAGCACCCCATTTTTCCTGGGAAGGGAGATAGGCAGCTAATGCATGCCCCCCCCCCCTCCATGGCTACTGGCATGAATGGAGCCATGGAAGCAGGGAAGCAAGAGCATAGTGTAAGAGCTTAAAGTGAAAATGCAGCTACAGCTACATACTTTGAATATGTGGAATACGCAAACATTTTCCCGTTGTGTTTCTATCCCAATATTAAGCGTGAGGTGTCTTGCATGTCGAAACCATCATATGAGGCGCACCAATTCAGAGGTCTCTGGCAATTTTCACCTTTTAGGTTTAGCAGCCAGGCGCCAAAACCTATGTGCCCCACGGCAGCGCTGTGTAGCCTACGTCTGAAATGGGTGGTTAAAATACACCTTTCAACGTTAGATATGCTGTTATCTCCTTAGCTGAGTGAGTGTCGCATTTGGTGCTTTGTGGTATGATACATACCGATAGTCACGGAAACATGAGTAGTTAATTTAATGCAGTAATGTAAACCGATGTGTCTCTAGGCTGCTTATTGTGCTTTTATCTCCCCGTCTTCGTGGAAGCGCCGAAGTGAATCATTCCAATCGGCCACGTTGCGGCCGGTGTAACACTGTACAAAGAAATAAAAATATATCCCAGTACTTGAAGTTTTATGCGAACTCAATTGTACATCCGCGACCCATGCACCATAAGGCTCATGCACCTGTTCTTGTCTGCGCCCTAGTCTGATGCCGAAGACTGCACAAGCTAAGTGTTTTCATCCAGGCATTGCCACACACCATCGGGCCCTTCGAACATTCGCGCATTGTTTCTTCAAAGAAGATGCTGTACCTAATTGCACCCACACGTTATCACCGTCATAACGCAAGGTGGCGGCTTTGGCGCCTGTGCGACAATGCACTATCTTTGCGCACGCCTCTGTGTGTTGCAGCAAAGTGTCCTACGTTCAGCCTAACATTCAAATTGTACAGGTGCGTCCAACGAGAGCGTAGTGCGAAATTTCGAAAATTGGCCGTACAAAATTACAATGCGGTAATAACTGTTAAAGTTATTGCGTACAGCAACTACGATATGATTATGAGAGATGCCGCAGCGGAGCGATGCGAAAATTTCAATTACCTGGGATTCGGTAAGGTGCACCTAAATCTCAAGACAGAGACCTCTAGGATTTCGCCTTCCCCGAAATGTGGCTGCCGTGTCCTTGACTCAATCCCCCATCTTTCGTTGCATTAGCTGAGTACATTCATCAGCTAAGCATCGCTTGAGAAAACAAAGTGAGCAATAAATGGGGTGTTGACGGGCTTTTCACAGCACTAGGCTAGCTGAGGAGGTTGCACCAAGCTGTTATTGAAAAAAGGAGGCAACTACGATCAAACAAACATGCCACCAGGTTCATTTTTGTATTGAAGGCATTGTTTACACCAACTCTTTGTTGGGCCGGAAATATTACGTAGCGTTGACGGGATTCTGCTTAAATTACCGACCAAGAAAGCCCCGGACAGCGGTATCATTGCTTTCCGTGAGCGGGAGGTGGGGGGTAGAGGAGGGGGCTTTGTTAACTATTGTAAGCGGTGTGAGCGCACCTCAGCATATAATGCAACGCAAGTGTTGGGATGGGATCGCAACCAGATCTGGCGAGATATTTGTACGGTTGTTCACATACGCCAGGAGGCAGAGAGGCGCTTCGGTGGGGCCTCAGTTGCCCTCACATAAAGAGAAAGAAACAGAGAGAGATTAGCTTTTTGTTGTGTTTCTTGCATGAGCTGCACCTGTGCAGCACGATGACAGAATGATGACACTACAATCAGTTTGAATGTTTTTTCTCATTCTTTTTGTTATGAGCTTACATGTCTCAGATTGCAAATAAAATTTTCACTTAAAGTCTAGCGGCCACCCTGCTTGCATCTTTCTGAGCCCTGGTTTTTCTGCACTGCAGCATGTGTTCAAGTCAGTACCAGCTGCCCCCAGTATCAGCTGTAGAGCCGTTACCTCGTATTGACTCCATATGCGGTAGCTTTGCAATGCTCTCCTCAATCGGCATCATTGAACTTGTTTTTACTCTGTGACGCGAGTTAAGCTTGTACGGTCTGGTTCGACCTGAATCTCAGACCACTCGCTTGTGGGTAGTATAGGCTGCCACAATGCCCAGCTACCGCTTGTCAGAGATGACTAAGGAAAGTGTTCCACCTACTGGGCGTGAGCTTCCGGTGGTGTAGAAGGTAGCTTATGGCACAAGTGGCGGCAACTGAATGCACAGTAGTGACCCCTATGTACCCTTCAAAGTAGTCTGCATTGACTATATTAAACGTGTTACTAGTTGCCGCCGTTCGCAAATGCCCGATGTGGTCTATTCTCAGAGTATGAAAAAAAATGTGCATATGGGCGTGATCGGTGTGAGAAGCTCGGATTCCCATCAAGGACGCCGCTTGTTTTGTTGGCACACTTTAACGCACAGTCTTGTTTTTTGTCCATTCTCGACCACGGATTATGCTCTGCCAACAAAATTATTGTTGAGAAAACATAATCGAATCACCACGATTTTCCCTCCGTTGTAGTTCGCAATCAGGCGCCCACATCCCGCTGTCGCGCTCCTGTTTGGTGACAGGACAGCGAAGAGGCGCTGCATCTCTTTCACTGTATTGCAGTACGTAGAAGCAGCACGTCACAGTAACAAACACTCTGTGAAAGTTCGTGTTAGTGTTGGCTACCGCATCGCCTCTCATTTAAAAGTTTTTCTTGCGTAGGAGGTTATGGGATTTTACGTGCCAAAACTGTAAACAGCGTCGTGGACCGTCTGATGACCTCCTCTCTTTTTTTTTACAACGTATCTTTTCTCTCATCCTTTATCCCCCTTACCCCCTTCCCCAGTACAGGGTAGCCAGCCGGTCTGAGGACTGGCTAACCTTCCTGTCTTTCCTCATTTATTCCTCCTCCTCCTCCTTACGTGCCAAAGTATCAATGCCATTATAGGGCGGACGTCATAGATGGAGGGCTCCAAAAACATTTGAGCACCTTGGGCTTTTTAAAGTGCATTGAAATAAAGGCGGACATTTGTTTCTTGCATTAGGCTCCCTAAAATTGCGCCAGCATTTCACGCCCAAACAAATTGTTTACAAACTATCAACATTAGGAAGCACGCGCATTCGTGCAGCCCAAGTAGCTTGAGGTAATTCCACAATACGACTTGTGAAATTAAGTCCAACAGTATTCGTTTCAACAGTATTCTCCGCAGTAACTGTAGCAATGCATTCATCACTCTTTTCAGCAATGCACTTACGATGATGGCATACAGGATCGGTTTGATCTGTCATTTGTCTGTAATGAACGTGAGCACCCGTGAGGGTTCGTCTGTGCACACTCCTGTAACGAAAGCAATCGCGCAGAACACGTGTTGTTTGAATGTACGAGGTCTTGTTTTTCAGAACTCGACCTTCACGCCTCTGCGAAAGTTTTTTTTTTACTACTCCAGACAATTGCAAACAGGCCGGCGTGGTTTCCGCTAGCACCCCTGGGTGTCTTCGTCACGCTCCACCTTTGTGGCCTGCTATTGATACCACTACCACGTGGGAAGCCCCACATAATCCTAAGATGTAGATGCAGAGACATAAGCTCAGCCAGTCAGAAATAACGCAGCTGGAACTCGCATTTGCAACTACTCTGGCACAAGCAACATGTGGGTTTGCTGGCGACGGCATTACCCAGTGACGCAAAGAAGACGATTTCACTCTAACAATGTTCAGAAGTTGAGCTTAAACATCTGTAAAAAATAAAATACAGGATCGATTACTTAAACATCTTCGAATTATCATTGCAGATTCTAGGTTTCTGTAGTACAAGTGATACATCAGTCACAACGGCTTGTATTTCAATGGAAGTAACTGCCCGTCAGTAAATAGATGCCTGCGTCAGCATATGTCCCTGTCCATAAGCGGCAATAAAATGACAGCCCTGACAGCTAAACATGAAGTCATCGCGCAACCAGTGTAAGTGTGGCAGTGTGATGATTGAACGTAAGGAGTGTAATTTATATCCTTGTTTTTATTTTGTTTTGTCGAACAATAATAACAACCAACAAATGATAAAACAAATGAAGGTGGTTGTTATTTGAAGTAACTACGATGTAACTGCGGAAAAATTGGAGCAGCCTAAAACTACCTGGCTGCTTGAATGAACAAAACCCGCTACTGTCATTTTGCAGACACTTATGACGCATATACAGTATCTTTTGGTTTCTTCAATCCGCATTATTTTTATTGGTGTGGCTATCCACCAGCTAACATGATTATTTCGCAACACCGAAGCTCTGTAGAACTATTAGTCGTTGATGATGAAAAGAAAGTACTATATAATCAATGCCGGCTCAAGATTTCGCCACGTGAAGTTTTTACGCCATCCTTCGTAAAAATTAGTAAGCGAAGCTGCATAAATAATTGTAACATCAAAATTTCGCAAGAACAGTTTTTAATTAAAAAGTACACACTGCCATTACCAGAACTTCTTTCGTGCGATCTTTCGAAATCAGTGTTACAGAAAGTTAAAGCTTGTTCGTGATTACAGGCACTATATGTGTTATGTGTAATGAAAGCTTAGCGTCGTCTGTCTTATGAGTAGCATCAGAAATGCCTATTCAACCATCATCTTTCCACCCTTTCTTTTTAGTGCCTAATCGGATCCATATTACTTTATTAAAAGATTTGTTCTTCGGCTAACTCTGCATGCATCTTGAAAACAGCACAACAATCTCATGACGAAGGAGGAAGCAACAACGGGACAGTTGTTTTTTTTTTCTTCGTCCTTCTGTGTATGCGAGGTTTTTTGAGATAAATAAAAACCAACTAGCCCAAATCATCGTTCTCCTAAACTTAGCATGCATGCTGACACTCCTTCACATGAGTATAAAATTACGCGCTAGTTATTCATGATGTGTCAGTGAACACCGAAATTCGTGGAATAAACGAAATCTCATGCCGGTGTCACACAGGCACTTTTGATCGTAATCTGGGCCGCTTCGGATCGTAATTCTGGATTGTGATAAGACGTTCTTCGCTGCTCCATAATACAGCCTATTTCGAATCAAATGTGGTGCCACGTAAAGAACCAAATCTTGAATGTGGTGCCAAATCATGATCGTCTTAATTACTGATCGTGCAGCAGCGACTGTGAGAATGCCCCCGCGCAATCAGAATTAGTAGCAAATCATTCATGTGACTAATTCGACATTCTCTGCTTTTTGGATGATTTGAATAAATTAGAGTGTAATAAATAATATAATTGCGAACAACTTGCTTGGAAATTTCTCGATCTGTTCAGACATCACAAAAATACATTCGAGAATGCTATGCGCACGCAAGCCTCCACAGTTATCCACTTTAAAAACGTGGTTGCAAAACAGACATGACTGTTTATGTTTGAACCCAAATAAATATAATACAAACACAATACAGTACCCGTGACTTAGTGATATGGCACTCCTGTTTAGCTGATAAAGTGTTTGTAGCAATGCCTTTTGGATGTGTATGAAGAAAAGGAATGCTGGGATTAGAAAACTTTTTCCTAAAGCTAAGGTTTCTGTGACCTGTGTAACAGAAACAAGCTGTGCGACAAGATTATTCTTGCAGCTCTCCGTAAAAGTTTTCGATTATCATTTTGACACTCTTAGTGTGTTTTTCTCGGCCACAACGCATAAAAAAGGTGTTCTACTTCGCAAGAGAGTGAGGGACAGGAGGGGCTTGCCATGACACGCTTTTCAAGTTTCTGTTGGCTGAGTTGCGTTTGGTACGCGTGATTGGTCATTTTGTCATGTGCCATGCTGTTGATATCATGCATTATTTTGTGCCCCCTGACATCGCTGTGTTTTTATGACTACGTGACCCACGAGGCTGTTCTCAATGCTCTTGAAGCAGCTGAACTTGGAGGTCGTGTCTTTTGATGGGTTAGAAGCTACCTCACAAAGAGATCCATGTTCGTTTTAACTGAAGATGGGTCTATGAATAAGTATTTCACAAGTCGTGGGGTGCCACAAGGTGGTGTTTTGAGTCCAACACTTTTCAACCTGGTTCTCGTGGGGCTCATCGAAATGCTGTCACAGACGGCTTATATATCTCTCTACGCTGACGATATCTGCATTTGGGCGTCCGGCGTGACACGGCCTCAAGTGCACGCAAGAATACAGAAAGCGGCAACAATGACATCGACATACCTTCGCCAGCAAGGTTTGACTATCGCCACAGAAAAGTGCGCAGCGGTGGCGTTTACACGCAAACCGATGTCTTTCTACGCATTGTGCATCGATGGCAAATCAATCCCATATAAGAGCACATATAGATTCTTAGGCGTCATCGTAGATCGTGACCTAACCTGAAGCCCGCATGTCACATACCTGAAGAAAAAGCTCATTGGAATTGAGAATGTATTCAAGTTCGTCGCCGGAAAATCATGGGGCCCATCCGTGCACTCCATGTTGCAGCTTTATACAGCCTTCTTTCTCGGAACTCTCCGGTACAGCCTTTCTGTCCTGTCCAACACGTGCAAGACTAACATCCGTGCACTGCAAAGCGTACAAGCCCAAGCACTTCGGACATGCCTTGGCCTTCCAAGATGCTCATCGACAGTGTCAACTATTGTTATTGCACAAGAACAACCGGTGACAACGCACATCATTGTCGAGACGCTGACAGCGCACATTCGGCATTTATCACGGCTACCGTCACATCATTTAACGTGTTTGACAGCTCGGAGGCCCCATTCTTCGTACTGCGGTATCGTGACAAAACATCAGGACATACTACCACCTGGCTTCAAACTTGCCATGCATCCAGCAACTGCGCCATGGAGTCTTCATCAACCTGACGTGCGCTTATCAGTTCCTGGAATCTTTAAGAAGGCACGCATGTCAACGCTAGCCCTGAAGCAACTGACTTTGCGTCTGTTGGACGAAAGGTACTTCGACCGCATACATGTTTACACCGATGGCTCGACTAATTCCAACAGCTCCACAGGAGCGGTGGTTGTTCCATCTGAAAATGTGTTGCTTCAGTACAAGTTTTCTCACACCACGACGTCGACAGCAGCAGAGCTCGCAGCACTTCAAGGTGCAGTAAATTACATTCTTGGCCAGCAACCTAACCAATGGGCCATCTTTTGCGACTCCAGGTCAGCCTTACAGTCACTACGGTTTGTTATGCAGCACGGGCTACATGAACAATCAGTATATCAGATAAGGCACGACTACCACGAAGCGCTCGCGGAAGGTCACGATATTGTATTTCAGAGGTTGCCGAGTCATTTCCGAATCGTCGGCAATGACCGCGCGGATGAAGCTGCTCGATCGGCTCATGATCAAGACCAGCGCACGCCCATACCACTCTTGAGAACGGACGCTGCAAGGCTACTACAATCACTTGCTCGCCGTATATCTCTCCTACAATGGAATGCGCAGGGTTTCTCCAACACGCACCTGTATTCGATCAACCCGAACTTGCAGCTTCGTTTGCCATCCGGGCTCCCACGATGCGCTGAAACTTTACTGTGTCGCATGAGGTTGGGCGTGGCATTTACGAATTCGTACTCTCGTCTCCTTGGAATGGCGAGCACTTCGTCATGCAACATCTGCGCCTGCGAGGAAACGCTTGAGTACATTTTATGTCATTGCCCAGCATACCTGACCGAACGACGTATTATAGAAGCCAAGCTCTGTCAGCTGGATTCACGGCCGCTTACAGAAGAGAAGATCCTGGGACTTTGGCCGACGGCTTCCCATACGCGCAAAGCCACGAAAGCCCTCTTGTACTTTTTAAGGACCACCAGACTTCACGACCGGTTGTGAAAGAACTGTGCGAGACCGTGCTGTGTAGTCTCGAGCTGACTTTTCATGCTTCTCTTTCTTACTCCTCTTATTTTCTATCTCTTTTCGTTCTACTATTCTCCTTTTCCTCCATCCAAAGTGTAGAGTAGCCAACCGAGCCAAGCTTGGTTAACCTCCCTGCCTTTCCTCTCTATTTATCTCTCTCTTTCTCTCTTAGGCTGAAACATTTAAATCAGGATTATACGAGCTTGACTGGATTCCAGCCTTTCTTTCTAACCGAACAAAGTTTCTTTTGGCTAAATATGTCTGCTCCCGCATCTAACCGGTGCTCTCAGGTGTTTCCCGAGGCTCTGTCTTGAGACCCTTGCTGTTCCTCGTTTTCACGAATGACTTGCCTACTCACGTCTCATCAAAGGTATGCATACTCACTGATGACTGCATAGTTTATCCGTAAATAGTAAGATTCAGTTATGTGTCCGCAGTGGCCGTACGCACGCAGCCAGCCAGCCATTCACAATGGTTGGCTTCAGCCATTCGCTGCGCGTCCACGGCCATTCGCTGCGGACGCGCAACTCAATAAACTTAATAAGTAACGAAGATGACGTTGCCTCAATTGAGACGTGGTCCTAAATAACATATTGCAGCGAGGGCTGTTATGAGATCACAACTCCGGTCATGCGCAGTTGTCAGCCGCCACCGCCATCACCAGCGTTCGTAACCACATCACACGAATTTAGAAAAAAAAATCCAAGCACCAATGACACAGTAAGGCCCGAACCCGGGTCAACCGTGTACCAGCCCAGTATTCCACAACTGAGCTACACCTGTGCTTTTTTCTTTATTGCATGGAAATAAGGCAATAAAACTATGCGATACACAGCAATACAATCAATCGTTTCAAATATATGATACGTGCACAATTGCACAAGACACAATTTCATACAGTACAACGAACCTTCAATAGTCTGGTAAACAAACACACACGTCCAGAAGTCCAAGCCACTCCGGAACAGGGTTGAAAGTCTCTACAAGAATACTCACCTTGGCTGCCTATACAAGGAAAACAAACTTGGCCGAGCGAGGTGGCTCGGCATGTCTGTCAACTACGCGGCTCTTCCATAATAAATAAAGGCTTAATAACCTAATTAGATCGTATGGAGCCTTATTGTTAAGGTTCGTTTCAAACGGTAGGAGCTTAACTCCATGAGCTGTGATAGGCAATATTTTATGGTTCTCTCAAGAATGTCCCAGAAACGACACGCATCCCAGCAATGAGTAAAAAAATGCTTGATTGTTGAGGCTCGTTGCGCAGTCTACAATTGAGAGACCTGGGCACGTATATACCTTTTTTTATGAAGCCACGTCTTTACAGATATTGTGGAGGTGTGACGCTGAAACAAAAACGTTTTCAATACGGGTGATATACACATTTTAAGCTCATGGTAGAACACATCATAATCATTTTGAGATAAATATTGCTGTCCATAAACAGCTTCAGGGAAAAGGGTGCTGACAAGAGCAGCAGTGAGTGTCGTTTTGTATACACTGTATAAACATTATCAAGTAAATCTGGCTTTCAAAAACAACATCTCCTCGACAATCTTTTTCAAAAAACGTTAGAAGTGCGAGTTTTCAGCCACTCTTTTCTTGACAAAAAAGAGGGAGGTGGTAAGCAAGTCGATTCGAGATAACAGCTAAAAGAAACGGGTGACACACAGCCTTAAAATAAAAAAAAATCTGATCACCAGTGTGCCTTCAAGCAAATGCACAAGAATAAGCCCCCGCCCCCTTCCCCTTCTCAAGCGGAAAAAAAGATGTCTTTTCACTTGGCTTCTCAAGAAGAATCCTAAATGAAGCAGGCAAAGATCCGGTGAAACACCTGGATATGTACGCGAGAGCAGTGCAATACTTGTAGAATGCACACAAATTTGATGCAAAAAAGATGTTGCTTGCCTTATCTATCGAAAAAACGAAAAGATCTCGCCCTTGCCAAGTTGACACTTTTCGACAGATGGTGGTTAACTTTTGAGGGAGCATAGAGACAAAGAAATCTCCAATTTTCAGAATTAAAACAGATGTCACAACAAATAACACGGCCATCGCCAGCAACATGCAGCGACAGCAAAAAGTGAACCAGCACCTTTCTGCGCTGGGTCACCCTTTGCTCCACGTGCGTTGCTAATATACAGATCGTAATCTGGAAACGTTTCAAGTGCAGAGCTGACATCTAGATCTGACCGAACTTTTGTGTCTTTCACTGCAACAACATCAACGTCATGTTGCCTAAGCACATGGTCTAACTGCCACTGACGCCTCAAATTTCTTAAGCCACGTACGTTCAGCGTCGCTACACATAGGGAGCAGGTAAGCGATGAAGTCATTTTGCTTACTTAAAATTTTGTTGATACCTTTGTGCCACAGGCACACTTGTGGCTTTACCTCCCTCACACTCTTTTGTGGCACCTTCTTGAGAAAGCGGTGCGTTTCTCAACTACTTCCGAAAGACACAACACCTTGTCTACATGATTACGCGTGTTCTGCTGCATCCGACGCCACCACTCTTGCTTCTTCACCCTCCGGAGCAGGGTGTTTTTTTTTTGCTTGGCAGCTATTCATTGCCTATTCTAAACTTCTTCATCAGAAGGCTTTCCCTGGTGTTTTTGTTGCTACGTTAAATGACAGCGTCTTCTTCCCGGTTATCGTCATTTGTGCTTTTCGAAGCGCCATTGTGACTGTTCGGCGTGGTCTCCGCCATCAAGTGTTCATTTTATTTTATGCCTTCTACGGCTTCTTCGGACGCATTGATGACCTCCGGGACGTCGAATAGAGGGTCAAATTGAGGCTGTTCTGTGCGAGAGTAGCCTGAACTCAGCTTGCTTGCATAGGTTGACACGCAAGCATCCGACTGATGACCAAAGCGATGGTACTGCAAGTACCTCGGTGCTTTGCCCTGCCGACGAACATGTCCCACTCGCTTGCAACGAAGACACAGCGGAGGCCTACCAGAAATAAGCAATAGACGCTGGTGACCAGTTATGGTGGTGATAATGTGTCCTATTGAGCTGGCAGTGATGCCACCCTTGAGTTGTAGGGTCACATCCCGGTTTGTTGTGAACCATTGCTCCATATCGGCACATCTCCATGTCTTTCTCTTTATGAACTTCACGAGACCATAAGCTTGAAACGCCTATTTCACACGTCTGGTTTCCAAGTGAGGTGTAAGGCATAGCAGCTTTAGCCTAATATTCTTGGTTTCCGGATCGATCACCACGCATTTACGACCTTTCACACAAAGCTCGTCACGAGTAACAAGCTTCTGCTTCGCAATTCTGCTTGCACAGGTAACCATTCATACGTGGATTATTTGATACTGCTCCACGCCTTACAACGTCTGCAGTAGTCAGTACTTCAAGCAGAGCACCACGGAAATCTGGGGCTCAGTATGGTGTGCCACCGAAGTCCGCATGGAAGAAAAGGGAGTGCAAAAGGTCATTACCGTTTGGTAGACGCGTTAGGACGACCTTGTAGCTTGCGTATTCATCAGGAGAGAGAGAAAGAGAATAAAATGAGGGAAAGGCAGGGAGTTTAACCAGAAAATGAAGGATCCGGTTTGCTACCCTGCGTAGGGGAAGGGGGATTGGGGAAGAAAGATTAGAAAGAAAGCGAAGAGGGAAATAGACGCGCGCCATAAAAAGGGTGGGGGGGAGCTGGGGTGCTACAGTCTATACAATAGGCCGCTGCCACGCAAAAAGTTCAGTAAGGCCTTCACTGATTTTCTGTGAGCACACAAATCATGTCGTATTTCCAGCACTGATTGTTCAGACAAAGTTCTGTCGTCAAGGCGAGCTAACGCAGCAGCTAGTTGCCATCTTTGCACGCTGTAAAGAGGGCAGTGACAGAGAACGTGCTCTATAGCTTCATCGCTGCCGCGATTCATAAGGAAGCAGAGTTGATGATCCTCGGCTTGTGGCCGATAGGCTGTTCGCACCAGAGAGCATGTTTGTTTGTTCGTTTCCCTGGACTGATGGCTCATACCCACTCAGGGGGATTCGCCAAGAAAGCTTAGTGCAGTAGTTCTGTGAGCATTTTAACTATGTTTAATTATTTGTATTATAATATGACTAATATAAAAAACCACATAAAGAGAGCGCAAATAAGAAAAAAATAGAAAAATCAGGTTGAGAAATTTTGAGATTTCAGGTGTTGTGATTACTACTCAGCTGCGTTTACTTCACTTTGCCATTTGGAATTTTTTGTGGGGGAGGGTAATAAATAATAATTATTTGATAGAAGATCACAAAGGTATACATTTGGATGCCTGAATATAATCGCAAACGGTATATAAAGCATTCCTGTGGCAATGTCCCAAAAGTGAGGCACCAAAGCTTAGTGCAGTTTCCGCCGTCAATCTATACGCCTATTTTTAGAAATGGAATAACTGGAAACCTTTTTCGAAGTATAGCATATCGGCGACAATACAGAAAATAGTGTTCTAGTAGGACACAACTATTCCACACGGCTTCTTCTTGTTGTGACTTGCCAAACTTGCCTCAGGCACTCTTGATGTCGGGAAAGCAATCGCGTTAATACGACTTGTGAAGCGTTTTAAAACAGCGAAAGAACAACCAGTCGTCGAACAATTCGAACAGCGTAACGAGTTGGCCATCCAACACTCCATCCCATTAGAAAAGCTTGTTCTTGTTGCCCAATAATTGTGGCGCATCCTCACCTCAGTCATAACTCCTCATCGTCGTCAGCCACTGCGTGAACAATTAGCACAATATTCCTTGCAAATGTTCCGCAAATACCACGCTTCTCAGAGGAATGATGAAAAACAGCACAGCGAATGCCGGCCTACTACCCCCAAAAATTATTATTAATGCCGTAGTGGGTATCAAGTGTGTTTGCAGTAGTTACCAATTGAGTGTTTTGAAGACGCTCTGCAAGGCCGCTCTTCTAGCTTTTGCGGGGACTGTGCTGCACCATCCGCGCAGGCCTGGCGTTCTTTTTACCTTCTGCCAATTATGGCACATGGAAGGGAACATTTCAAAATGCAAAACAATTTCTTTGCGCCGCACTTCAATTGTTGTTCTACAGTATCATCCTAACGATACTTTCCTTTCCTTACTCTTGAGCAGACAAGTTGCTTTCATAGGTACTTCTAGGTACCTATGATACACTAGGCCTGCCGTTCGAACAGTGGAAAAAGAATCTACACTGGATCTCAAGAACTATGTTTTTTCCCACAGTTCTCAAGGAAATCCTCTATAACCTTTCAAAGGTGACGAAAAGCTCAGAAATCACTTCAATCCTCCGTCGTCGCATTATTGAGTGGCTTAGCTTTGACCTTTTTCGTTGCAAAATATAAGTATGTTGTTGCTTATCATCATGCTCTGTTACAGTATGCCCTGCCAGACTTATGAATGTTTTGTAGTATTGCTTTTAGGTTATGAGTAACTGTTACATCATCTGCAACAGTAGCTTTTGTCTCCATCTCTTTAGGTTTCCGACCCCGTGTGTAACATTCCAGACCGTTAACTTGGGCTAAGCCTACAGGACTCAACCCTAGTTAGCCTCCTGCCTTTTGGTTAACATTCTTTCCCCTTCTAACAGCTTCATGTGATTTCAACAAAGTGTCAATCTGTAGCGAGTATTTATTTGTGTCATAACACACCAGGAAATGTTTTATAATTGTGAATATTCTTGTGGAGTCGTATTAAAATTGACTTTTCAGTGAAATAAGATATGTAGTCAGGGAACAAAACAGTACAATCAGGCAATAGATGGAATGTGAGAATTCAAATTAAAAGGCCCTGCTTCAAGTTTTTCACAGAACAGTGAAAGGGAGCTTTTACATCCATCGAAAATGCATTCTTTATGACGATATCATTAATATATGAGAGCTACATCCAGAATGGGACAGAAAGAAGTATTAGGAGGAGTTTAGGATATAAATTAATTTATCAGCAGAACATTTGAAAATAGCGCAACTGAAGCTTGTCTGCATGCATGTCTGAGAATGTAACACGCGTAGTCATGTGTAACGTCTAGGAAGCAGGCACGTCTAAGTTATGGATAGCATTTTTTGTAAACTTGCTGCTGAATGTTACCTTAGAAGTGGTGACAGCAAAAATAGTCAAGATTATGTAGACATAACACTCTTTCCTCTTTTTATGAAGCAGTTGAGGATTTGGTGAAATGTACAAACAGAAAAGTTAAACCAAAATCCTCATGAATTAAACTACATCTTACCAAGATTTCAATATGAAAGCTTGGGTCTGGCATGAATACCTATATCTACGGTACTGCGGCAACATTGGCTAACATGTTTTTCCATCACTTGTTCTTTTCGTTGACCTGTACAGATATCCAGGAAAGCTCTGCTGCGAAGCTGTTCGGCAGCTTGTTTTTCACCATGCTCTCTTGAAAGACTCACTGGGGTCTGGATGTGTATGTTTCAGATCCCCAATTTTTATTTTCACACATGAGTCTACAGAAAACTTACCATTGTGACAATGTAAAAAGTGGTGACAAAAGACTTGGAATTTTCATGTGCAATTGTTTGTGATATTTATTCTACACTTCTTAAGGCACTACGAATCAAAATTTTTTAATTAATTACGAAGAGGCAGTTATAACACTTTTTTTCGAAAATATACTACGTTTTTAAGTCATGTTGAGTACGTAATATTGTGTATGAAGCATTGTGTTTAGTAAGTAAGTTGGTCTGTCAAGGAAACTGCTGCATGCATTTTCAGCCAAGCTTCTGTTTCTATTTGTGACCTAGGCCTGCAAACTACCTATACTAAACCGCATTGGTATACTTTGGGTGTTTTTTTAGAAAAAGTCAGGAAAATGAACCTTGCTTTAGGAAATGGTTGTTACTCTTAGGTTTTTTCTTGACTTTAGAAACTAACAAAGTTACCTGTCTACTCATATACTGTTTTTAAACATGCAGAATTTATTGCACCGTGGCTGGAAATTCAAGTGCAAGTTTAAAATTGAAGTTCTTCAATGATGGGGAGGTGGCTGAAATGCGACAGAAACACGGAAAGCATGGTCTTCCGTCATCATCATCTACATCTGCAAAACGCCTCTGCAGTGAAGTCGGTTTATTTTGAATTTTAAGCGCGAATCACTATTGTTGGCAGCAGCGGCTGTACCAGCGAGCGCACACCTAAGATTTCGCTCCATATTTTTCAGCCGCAACAGGAGAAGACGCTGTGACTGAAAGCACCGCGGATTCAGGCCGGCGCACTTCGGTACTCGTGTTGGCATCAATCTTTAATCGAAAAGAGAGGCACAACGAAAGATTGCGCTGTTGACGTCACCGGCTGCCACAGCGACGCTACTCGGACACGGCCAACGAAATTTCTACGAGGGGTGCGAACCATCATTTGGCAGCAGCGGCATGACCAGCGAGCACACGCCTAAGAATATTCTCTATATTTTTCAAATGGGCGAAAATCTTTTTATGCCATTGTTCTGCTTTCCGCCGCTGCTGCCAAGAGTTGGTGTGTAGTTGTAGTGTGAAACTGCAGTGACTTGTCACAATTACGTTGTTTTTCATGTCATCTTGAACCAGAAGATGGACGCCCACTTCTGGCTTGTTCCGAATGTAAATTCGCATTCCACCTAGGTGCATGCTCAGGCGTTTCGGAAGAAGCGTGCAAAAAACGGGGGAAAAACATGCAAGTGTGATAAGTGCAAGACTGGCGCCCAGAAATCTGGGACTGATGCGGATGGGGTGTCAACTGAAAGCATAGTAGCGCAGCAACTCCACTCACTTGAACTTAAGATTGATGCACGCCTAGCTTTGCCAAGCAAGCTCCAATCAATGGAAACAGCTGTGCAGTTTCTGTCGAATAAGTTTGATGAATTCAGTGAACGACTACACGCCAAAGAAACAGGTACGAAAGTCTTGTCGAAGATAGTCGATAAGCTAGAGAAAAGCAAGGTAGATAAAGATGTGGCTTTGATGGCACAAGATTTAGACAAGCTAGAATATCGTAGCCGACGTATGAACCTAGAAATACATTGCATTAAGGAAACTGAGAGTGAGGATCTTGTAGCAAAAGTGAATGAAATTGTGAAACAAATATCACTTCCCTCCCTGACCCGCAGTGATCTTGAAACCATCCATCGGCTACCCGCTAAGCCAGGCAAGACTCGTGGCAATATTGTGCACTTCATGAATGAAGAAACAAGAAACAACTGGCTCTCAAAGCGGCGACAGCTCAAAAGCGAAAACAGTAACGCATACATTTGTGAGAACATGACTCGACAGGCGCGAGAACTGCTCACTATGACCAAAGAATGGGCTAAGAAAACGGGTTTTGCATTCGTGTGGCATGCCAACGGTAAGGTGCTAGTGAGGCGAGCGAATAGCGAAAAAGCAGTGGTCATTCGGGGAAGAGAGGACATGATACGTTTATCATGAAGAGTGGTAACAGTTGTGTATTTCTCGGGTTATCCAGTCCCAAGATGTCGTCGCACTCACCATCCGTATTCCTATGCGATCTTCCAACCTCAAGAAGCGGCTCTGCGCTCTCATTTTTTGGGACGAAGCTCCTTAAAGCGGCACCCGTTCGTCCCTCGTAGTAGGTAACATGTCTTCCGCTATGACCTCCAAGGGGGTGCCAGTGGACGATTTCTCCTGTGCGTTGTTGAACAATAAAAAATCGCAGCGTTTGCGTTAACTAAAAGACAAATTCTTCTGTCTCTCATTCCTCATTAGCAGCCATTAACATGTTCCAGTAGAAAACGTTAGTAGAAGTACAAGTGTAAGTGTTAGCTAAAAGCCGACTTCTGCTGTCTCCCATTCCCAGTAGCAGCCATTGTTTACCTCCGTAATTAATGTTCAAAACGCCGTTGATTGATGAAAAAACGAACGACAGACGCCAGATGTTTTCTGAAAGCAAAACGAAAAGACGCCAGATGTTTCTAAAGCAAAACGAAAAGACGCCAGCTGCTTACCAAAAGACGCCAGGTGTTTTCTAAAGCAATGGTTTTATAATCAAAGCCATAACGCGATACAGGTTTGAGGTTGACGATGCTCGTTTCCTTCGGTGTGTGCTCGTATGAATAAGGATGCCGAAAGTAGAATAAACTTTTTCTAAACACATATACTATGAACTCGAGGTGGTTAAAGGTGGGAAATAGACCCGAAGCGCAAGCCGTAAGAAAGTGTGCGTGTGCCACCTCTTGTTTAGTCCTTAAAATCTCCGCTTGATTGCGGTGCTTCTATAGGAGGAATAAATAATGAAAAGATCTGAGATGGTGGTACTTGGAGCGTTCAATAGATGGACGAACGGACAAACAGACAGATGCATGGATGGACGCATGAACGGACGCAGGGGTGGATGCATGGATGAACCCAGAGCGGACGCGCGAACAGACGCACGAACAGACGCACGCACGGACAGGCGGATGGACGCATGGACGGTCACACAGACAGACGCATGGGCGGACGGAAGCAAGAACGAATGGACCGACGAATGCTTCGCCCCACTCTCCGTCATTTACTCTGTAGATATGCTGCAATTTTTTTTCATTTAAATGCCAGAAGTTTAAGAAAGAATTTTGATCAGATAAGCATGTTGTTGTCGGAAACTAATTATCCATTTGATATATATTGCTTTACTGAAACATGGCTGTCATCAGATGATGATTGTATTTTGATTGATGGTTATGAGTGCATTTCTGCATACCTATTACGAAAGCGTGGTGGTGGTGTCTGTGTGTATGTCCGTGCAAACCTCCCATATAGAATTGTTGCCGAGTTTAAGGTCGCAGGTGATAGCTATGAGTGTATAATGTTAGAATGTTCCAATGTGTTATTTTCTGTGATTTATCGCCCTCCTACTGGTTGAATAGAAAGTTTTTTGAATTTCATTGAGAAATCACTGAACAGATCTCTAGATTCTCGCCTACAGACTGTGTTGATAGGCGACTTTAACATCAATGTGTCACTAGATAACCCCAGCTACGTACGCCTAAATGAACTAATCGAAGCATATGGTTGTATGAATGTAATTAGCACCCGAACAAGAATAACCGCCACATCGGAAACAACGTTAGACCTATGTGTTACAAGTTTCGATACTACTAACGTCAAAGCAGGCGCAATTACTACCGACATTAGCGACCATTTTCCAACATACTGCTTTCTACCAGGCAATCGTGTAATCAGAAGTAAGGATGAAGTGCTGTTTTGGAGTTATTCTAGCCCAAACAATAAACTTTTTGAGAACCTTATCTCTTGAATTGACTGGAGCACGGTTATAGAAGAAAGAGATCCCAATAAATCATACAACATATTTTTAAAACACTTGCAGCTTTATATGACGCGTGCTTCCCTCTTAAGCCCTGCAAAAAACACAGAAAATGCAGAAAACCATAAGTGACAGTGGAACTATACAACAGAAATAAAGTCAAAAACAACATTTTTCGAGTTTTCCTATCTTCCAGAGACGAAAACGATTTACGTAATTTCAAAAAATTTCGTAATACACTTAACAAAGAATTGAAGATAGTCAAGACGTAATACTACATTATTAAATTTACTACTCATTCAGGATTCACGCCTGCTGTGGGACAAAATAAATCAGTTCACTAACAAAAGGAGATATCCAGACGAATAAAAATTGAAAACTGGGCATGAGTAAATTATAAATCGCTGACACCATTAACAAATACTTTTTAACAGTTGGTGAGTTTACAACAGACAGCACGGAAACGTGTTGCGAGAACTATATAGCATGAAGTTACCCGCCTAGTGTATTCCTGTTTCCTACTGATCAACAAGAAGTGGTAAAGCTAATCACGTCATTAAAGGATAACTGTGCTTGCGGCCCAGATGACATTAAGCCAAAGCCTTTAAAGGCTATAAGTCACAATATCGCTACACCACTAACGCACATTTATAACTTGATGCTATCTTCAGGTGTTTTTCCCGATCAAATGAAACTTGCGAAAGTAACTGCCATTCATAAAGGTTGGTCATTTGATGAGCTTAACAATTACAGACCTATATCTGTACTCTCTGTGTTCGCGAAAATGGCTGAGCGAGTTATATATAAGAGGACTACGGGCTTTCTGAACGCAAACAATATAATAGAAACAGACCAGTATGGATTTCGCAAAAACAAGTCTGCTGAGTCGGCTCTACTCAGCATCAAATAATACATTCTAGACAACATTGAAAACAAACTTTTTACACTAGGAATATTTCTGGATTTTAGAAAGGCATTCGACAGTATACAACACAATCTACTTTTACGAAAACTACCGTATTATAACATTCGGGGTACCACACCGAAATTAATACAAAGTTATCTCTCGTCTAGAAAACAATATACCGTTGTAAATATTACACACTCTCAAGTTGAACACATTAAGTATAGTGTCCCCCAGGTATCGATTCTTGGACCTATCCTATTCCTGCTGTTCATTAATGATATCGTAAATATCGATGGACACAAAAATTAATATTGTACGCTGACGACACAAATGTATTTTTCGCAGGTTCAAACGTATGTGAACTTTATAAAGAAGCTAACGTTTGGATGGAGAAACTAAATTTATAGTTAAACGCAAATAAACTTCAATCGAATATCGCTAAAACAAAATACATGTTTTTCAAGCCTAAAGGAGTAGCTCACCTACCATGCACTCCAATTTACTTCCAGAGCACCTAGATTCAGCGCACAACAACAATAAAATCTCTGGGAGTTCCATTTCAAGAACAACTTTCTTGGTCTCCCCACATTGACACAATAAAAAAAGATCTTTCCAGGTGAACCGGTATTTAAATAGACTGAGATACTACGTCCCATCAAATGTCAAGCTGCAAATTTACTACGCACTAGTACATTCACGACTATCATACTGCTTTTTAGTGTGGCTAACAACGACCACCACAAACCTTAATTCTCTGTTGATATTACAAAAGCGTGCTATACGTGCTATATCTAACACTCCCTTTTACGATAGTGCTCGACCATAATTTAAAATGTACAAAGTATTGCCTATAAAACTGTTATACAGACATAAGCTATGTCTAGAGATATTACACCAGTATAAACTTAATACATCACTAATCTTGGACACATATTATGTGAAACAAACACCATACGAGCTGAGAAAGAGCCTAATATACAAATATAGATCACGCACGAACTACGGCGACCAACGATTAGCGTCACAAATTCCAAACATTCTAAACAAACACCCAACTATATTACATTTACTGGAAGACGGAATTTCAGCTAGATCATTTAAAAAAATAACGAAAGAGTTCCTAGTGAATGAAAGCGATGCTTTTTATGATTTTTGAAATTTGTAATAATTGATGTTTTTGTATTCGTTGCACATTGTTCAGTATTGTCTCTTTGCCTGTTGTTTGTTATACTCTAATTTGTCTTGTAGAGCAACTCGATTTCCTAGCCAAGATGTCTCTCGTTAATTTATTTGATAGAAAACATGCATATGTTTGTATTTGCCACCACTTGAATAAGGACTGTTTATATTTCTATTCCTTTATTCACACTTCTGGCAGTTCCTGTTTGACTATGGTACCCGTGTAAAAAAACACGTGATGTTGTAATTTTCTGAGTACTGTACTTGTGGTATGTTTCTGCTTTGCTGCCAGGGTGGCACGACCAAGTCAGGCTTTTACTTGCCCTTTAGTCGTGTCCCCCAAGGCAATCTTATTCAATTTTGCTTTGAATAAAAGCAAACCAAACCAAACCAAAATAGTGCCATGCTGTCATAGGCTGTTATCGTGCGCTGTTGTCGTCGCTTGGCGTAACATAGGCAAAACGAGTATATTATAGCCGTTTGAGCGTGCGCTTGTGCCGAAAAGAAAACTTCCTTTTGTTTTTCGAGTGCCTTCATAATAATAATAATGTAGGGAAAATGGTATACGCAAGATGAACAGAAAATGCGCTTGTTACATAGAAGTAAAGTAGTTTATTTACCTTCTTGCAGCCTGCTTTCACTGGATGCATTTTGATATTTTAAACGTTCATGTAGCTCAGCACTATATGATCACGTCAGGAGGCACCTGTGAAGTTACTAGTAAAAATGTGTTTTGAAGACACGTTTTCAACCTAATAGAGAATGCTTCGCTTTGTTACAGGAACATCTGAAAAGTATTCAATCCACTGAAGATGAGCAGAGTGTCGAGATGGACACAAAATATATGCAGCAAGAAATGAAGAAAGCGACGCCATCTTTGGAGAAACTCACCGACTCAATCACCAGGACATTTCATGCTCGGCGGCATTGGGTCGAAGATTCAAGACCACAAACATCTGGTATGAATTGCTGCAGCAGTACCCGGCGCTTGAAAACCTTGAGCCAGCAAGTGTCAGATGCTGTGTGCATCTCGCAGTATCAATACTTTCCTGTACCTGTTATTTCAGATGTTCCACGAGTTCAAATTGCTTGGTTGGAAACCACGAATGGAAACGATTGTGCATGCAGCACAGAAGTATGTTGACTCAATAGTAAACTTGATGAGGGAAAAGATGGAACCGATAACCTCAGAGCTGCTTGGAATGGCCGAAGGAACCAGTGAGGGTGACAAAAAATGTACTAACACAAGGGCCTTTGATGCACTAAAATAGTATTTAGAGTGCATGCAACATAAATTTATATTGCAGTGCTGACAACTCTTTCATTCCTCGCGGCTCTTCCATGCACTGTGAATGAAAGAAAAATCATCATCATTCCTCAAATACACAGTAAGTCATTGTCAAAGGTCTAGGATACTTTACACAGATCTTTAGTTTGTATTACCCTATCGTGTTGGGGTCACAGCATCATTGTTTGAGGAGGCCAATGTCTCCCAGAAGCCCTGCAGTTTCCACACGGGTAGTGTGGGTTGTACCGGTTCTACTGGTTTTGTCCCCTTTCATAAATCTTTTCAGGGTGAAAAGATACCTTTGCACTCTCTGCACTCAGAATAAAGCTGAAGTGTTGTACGATTCTACAATACTGTTTATATACCTTGATTATTGCATAGATCTATATATATTGCTTGCTTTTTCTTGAATTGTGTTGATAATTTCAACCTGCCGCCCACCTCTGGAGCAGGAAGCTTTCCAATTTATATAGAAAATTATTTAAAACGCATGACGGCAAGTTCTCACAGCCGTGTGCGTTTCAGGAAAGTATGCATCCAGATTGAGCTTCTTTTGTGTAGCTACATTCCTTTTTGCCGCTCTCTTGAGGTGCAATTCACTTGATTGACATATGCATTGAACGGTAATAATCAAGGTATTTTTGCTGCTTATAAGAGAAGTGCAGCTACTCAGATTAAATTATAAAATTTGTGTGTTGTTACTCATCATACGCGTAATGTTCAAGCAAGGTCATTGAACTCATTGGAATAGCCTACTGTGTACTACTATATTGCCACGTTCTATTTCCCAAGTTTTTGTTATCGTCCCAAAACACCACACCATTCTCAGCGCGAACCGCGCCTGCAGTTTTCGAGAAGGTTCCGGACAGTAGTAGATCATTTCGATAAGATCACGCCCACTGTGCGAACGGTACAGATTGTTTTGGAACCTACGCCGCCGCCAGCGATAACGCTAGAACATTCGACGGCAAGAGTATAAATGCCGACGCGCTTCGCCGCTTGTCAGTTGTTGATCGAAGGCCGACGCTCCGTTCGCCGCTATCAGTCCGAGACTGCTATCTGTGCGAGACTGCTGCTGTAATTGAACTTTCCGTTTACCGGGCACAGGTTCGCCCAAATAAACAGTTAAATCCCAACACGAGTCTCTTGTCTTCGGCCACGTCACGACCCCGTGACATCTGGTAGAAGTGCTGCTTCGTTCATGTACCGGACGCCACCGTCAAGCCGTAAACTCAGCCCACGTCGCGGAGAAGATACTGCCGCCAACTAGGAGCAGCGAACAAGCCGCCGACAGCAAGGGCTACCACTGGAGTACGGGATTCTAGAAGACAAGGCGCGGAAGACCAAGGCCATGACCGCGACTGCAGTGACAATGACAACCGCTGCATCCCAGCCCACGATGGTCATGCATCAACCCAGGGAACCACCAATTTTCCATGGATCATCGTTCGAAGACCCGGAGTCCTGGCTAGAAACATACGACCATGTGGCCGCCCTCAACCACTGGGACAAGGAAAAAAAGCTCCGTCGTGTGTACTTCTACCTGGAAGACACCGCAAGGACCTGGCTAGAGAATTGTGAGTCCACGTTCCGAACGTGGGATGTCTTCTGCGGCGCATTTCTGCAAACGTTCGCGAGCGTCGCTCACAAAGAAAAGGCCGCTGCTCAACTAGAAACCCGGGTTCAGCTACCAAATGAGAAGGTTGGAATTTTCACAGAGACTACCCGTCTATTTCGTCACGCTGACCCAGACATGCCTGAGGAGAAGAAAGTTCGTTTCCTCATGTGAGGGGTCAAACAGGAGCTCTTCGCGGGACTAATGAGGAATCCACCGAACACCGTCCAAGAATTTGTATCCAAGGCGACCACCATCGAAAAAACCCTTGACATGCGCACCAAACAGTATAATCGTCGCCTGACTCCAGAATGCGCTGCTGCTCAAACCAGTGACTCCGAAAACCTGCGTGAAACGATCCGAGCGATCGTGCGGGAAGAGCTGCGCAAACTGTTGCTTTCGGCGCACCCTCAAGTGGATTCGATCGCCGACATTGTGCGAGAAGAAGTTTGGCAATCACTTCAAATTCCCCAAACCCCGCTGCCCCAGCCAGAAACTATTAGCTACGCCGCTGCAGTGCGCCAAAACGCTCCTCCCCGTCCACGCCAAAACGCCGCCCCGTCGCACTTCCGTCGCCGGACACCACCGCCGCCATCACCCCCACCGACGACCTACCGTTCGCCAGCGGCCAGCGCAGTGCGTCGAGGAAAACCGAGGTTTGGCGCACCCCTGACCACCGCCCACTGTGCTACCACTGCGGCGTGGCCGGGCACACTTACCGCCATTGCCAGTACCGACAAATGGGACTGCGTGGCTTCGCCGTCGATGCACCACGTCCGCAGCCAGGGGAACGGCCACGTGACATCGCCGACTACCTGACAGGAACTCAATGTACACCCCGAAGTCCTTCCCGTTCGCCGTCACCGAGCCGCCGCATGTCACCGCACCCCCGGCAGTACTCCGGCCCAACGCGGGACCGGTCTCCTAGCCCGTATCCGGGAAACTAAGGGCAGCAACCGGTGGAGGTGCGGTTGCTGTGCGACGAACTACCGAAGATTCTCCGACGACGACGACGCCGCGATGGAGCTTTCCGAACACAGTGCCAACCAGGCAAAGCCATGATGGCGAAAGCTCCCTTACCGGAGGTGGCCTGACGACGCAACTTGAAAGCAGCGGATGAAGCCGACGCAGCCGTGACCCGACGCCACGCCCTAACTGTAATGCGAGACTGCGAACTAGCGACATCGACGTTCTTATTGACGGCCACAGCGTGACCGCTCTCGTCGATACTGGAGCCGACTATTCTGTCATCAGTGGGTCGTTCGCCGCGAAGTTAAAGAAAGTTAGGACAGCTTGGAAAGGCCCTGAAATCCGCACAGCCGGAGGTCATCTTGTAACGCCTGCAGGAATCTGCACAGCGATAGTCACCATTAACGGCCGTATTTATCCTACAGACTTCGTAGTCCTGCAGCGTTGCTCGAGAGATGTCATCCTTGGCATGGACTTCTTATACCTCCATGGTGCTGTCATCAACCTAAAAACAAAGTCGATAAGGTTATCCACAGAAAAAGCACTACCACCACGCACGCCGTCAAGACTCCATGCCTTGAATGTGCTGGAAGAACAAGTCACCATTCCGCCTCGCTCAAGCGTCATTATTTCAGTCGGTGTTCCTAAATCACCTGACTTGGAAGGCGTCGTTGAAGGAAGTCAGCATCTGTTGGTCACCCGAAATTTTTGCGTCACAAGAGGAATAGCAGAGTGTCGGGGAGGCGAAGCAACGGTTACGCTCACGAATTTCAGCAATGAGTACAAACATGTGAACAAAGGAACAACGGTCACATACATCGAAGAAATTGTCGAAGCCACCAGTGCTTTCGCCCTCGCCGATTCTGCGGAACCTGCTCAGAGGAACCAAGCCCCTCCCATAGCTTTCGACGTCAATCCCAGACTACCAAACGATAAGCAAGAACAGCTAAACGCCCTGCTCCTACAATAAGAAGATTGCTTTTCGTCGTCATTGACAATTCGGCAGACCCCAATCACGAAACATCGCATCATAACTGAAGAAAATGCCAGACCACTCCGTCAGAGTCCATACAGGGTTTCGACGCGAGAACGTGAAGCCATGAAGAGACAAGCTGATGAAATGCTGCGGGATGACATTATCCAGCCATCCAAGAGTCCATGGGCATCCTCCGTGGTGTTAGTGAAGAAAAAAAATGGGACCCTACGTTTCTGCGTCGATTATCGCTGCCTGAACAAAATCACAAGAAAGGACGTGTATCCTCTCCCACGAATAGACAATGCACTTGATCGGCTCCATAACGCCAAGTACTTTTCGTCAATGGACCTCAAGACTGGCTATTGGCAAATCGAAGTCGACAAAAGAGACCGAGAGAAGACGGCGTTTATAACACCGGACGGCCTCTTTGAGTTTAGGGTGATGCCCTTTGGCCTTTGCTCAGCGCCTGCAACTTTTCAACGCGTTATGGATAGAGTACTGGCAGGATTGAAGTGGCAAACTTGCCTTGTGTACTTGGACGACGTCGTCGTGTTTTCTTCAAGTTTCGACGAGAATCTTCGGCGCCTTGAAGCTGTACTTCAAGCCGTCAAGACGTCCGGACTCACACTGAAGCCAGAAAAGTGCAGATTTGCGTATGAGGAGCTCTTGTTTCTGGGACATGTTATCAGCAAGTCTGTAGTTCGTCCCGATCCACGGAAAACAGCCGCCATCGCCGACTTCCCGCCGCCCACTGACAAGAAGGCCGTGCGCCGATTTCTGGGCCTGTGCGCCTAATAAAAGCGGTTCGTGAAAAACTTCGCCCGCATCACCGATCCTCTCACTAACCTTACCAAGGCCGACATGGAGTTCAAGTGGGAAACGCCACAGGAACACGCTTTCCAGGAGCTTAAACATCGCCTCCAGGCGCCTCCGTTACTTGCATGTTTCGACGAATTCGCCGAGACAGAAATACATACTGACGCAAGCAGCGTAGGTCTTGGCGCCGTTTTTATGCAGAGGGCTGACGGACTTGAAAAGGTTATTAGTTACGCCAGCCAATCGCTATCCAAAGCAGAAGCAAATTATTCCACAACAGAAAAGGAGTGCCTCGCCATCATCTGGCCTACGTCGAAATTTCGCCCCTACCTCTACGGCAGGCCCTTCAAAGTTGTGAGTGACCACCACGCCTGGTGTTGGCTAGCCACCTTGAAGGACCCTTCAGGTCGCTTCGCACGATGGAGCCTGAGACTTCAAGAGTATGACATTACTGTCATTTACAAGTCCGGCAAAAAACACTCTGACGCCAACTGTCTGTCTCGTGCGCCTGTCGACCAACCGCTACCCGACGACGCGGATGACGAGTACTTCTTGGGAACGATAACTACCGACGACTTCGCTGAACGACAGCGGGCCGACCCGGAACTTAAGGCCCTAATAGAATACCTCGAAGGCAGGACCGCCGAAGTCCCGAAGGTATTCAAGCGCGCACTTGCGTCGTTCTTTCTACGAAACGGTTTTCTACAAAAGAAAAACTTTTCACCGCTTCGAGCTAAGTACCTCCTTGTGGTGCCTTCAGCTCTGCGACCAGAACTCCTGCAGGCCCTGCACGCCGATCCGACGGCAAAGCACCTCGGTGTTTCTCGCACGCTCGCGAGGATACAAGAAAGGTACTACTGGCCACGTCTTACCACCGACGTCACTCGTTATGTGAGGGCATGCCGGGACTGTCAGCGACGCAAGACACCGCCGACAAGGCCAGCGGGACTTCTGCAGCCAATTGATCCACCTTGCCGACCTTTCCAGCAAATTGGTATGGACCTACTGGAATCGTTCCCGACGTCGACTTTCGGAAACAAGTGGATCGTGGTAGCTGCCGACTACCTCACCCGCTACGCCGAGACAAAAGCCCTGCCAAAAGGCAGTGCATCCGAGGTAGCTAAGTTCTTCGTCGTAAATATCGTCCTACGTCACGGCACCCCGGAGGCCCTTATCACTGACAGAGGAACGGAATTCACTGCCGACTTAACTCAAGCGATCTTGGCATACAGCCAAACAAACCACCGCCGGACGACAGCGTACCACCCACAGACCAACGGCCTCCCCGATCGGCTTAACAAGACGATCACCGACATGCTGTCAATGTACGTCGATGTCGAACACAAGACGTGGGACGCCAATCTTCCGTATGTGACCTTCGCATACAACCCGGCGGTGCAGGAGACGACGCCGATATCTCCATACAAATTGGTCTACGGAAGGAGCCCGGCAACGACGCTCGATGCCATGTTACCCAACGTCACCGACGAAGAAAACCTCGATGTGAGCGAGTACCTTCAACGCGCCGAAGAAGCCCGACAATTTGCGCGTCTCCGTATCAAGAATCAACAGACGAACGACAGCCACCGTTACAACCTTCGACGACGCATCGTGGAATACCAGCCCGGTGAACGTGTTTGGGTGTGGACGCCGATACGCCGACGTGGACTAAGTGAAAAGCTTCTGCGACGGTACTTCGAACCGTACATGGTGGTTTGACGTCTCGGCCCACTTGATTACGAGGTTGTCCCCGACGGCATCACAAACTCTCAATGACGCCAATCGCGACCTGAAGTCGTACATGTCGCGCGCCTCAAGCCGTTTCATGCGCGTTAACAAACTGAAACAGGGTTTTTTTGTGTAGTATAGGTGTATCGTAATTTATTCGTTGTACTTTCTAGCATTATTATTGTACCTTCATCTTTAGTTAAAGCATCGGGACGATGGCTTTTTTTCAGAGGGGGGCAATGACACGTTCCATTTCCCAAGTTTTTGTTATCGTCCCAAAACACCGCACCATTCTCAGCGCGAACCGCGCCTGCAGTTTTCGAGAAGGTTCCGGACTGTAGTAGATCATTTCGATAAGATCACGCCCACTGTGCGAACGGTACACATTGTTTTGGAACCTACGCCGCCGCCAGCGTTAACGCTAGAACATTCGACGGCAAGAGTATAAATGCCAACGCGCTTCGCCGCTTGTCAGTTGTTGATCGAAGGCCGACGCTCCGTTCGCCGCTATCAGTCCGAGACTGCTGTCTGTGCTAGACTGCTGCTGTAATTAGACTTTCCGTTTACCGGGCACAGGTTCGCCCAAATAAACAGTTAAATCCTAACACGAAGCCTCCTGTCTTCGGCCACGTCACGACCCCGTGACAATATTGTCCAGCTGGCAAAATCGAAATAGCCCAAATGAAAAGGGACAAGCAAAAAGACAGTTGTCTTATCCTGTTCCTGCATCCTTAAACACATTCAAATTAAACTAAATGGCACTGTTGCGTGTTTACGCTAGCCGGTTACCTTTGGAGCCTGAAATAAGGGTGATAACTCTTCTGTTTAACCTCTCTTCCTTGCTCTTGTTCTTATCTCTCTCTTTCTTCCTATCTGTCCAGTTTTGGTGGAATACTACTACAAGAATAACACATAAGGTTCCTTAAAAGAAGCCATTTTGAAGCACGACATGATAGGTCTGAGTGCAAGGTATGAAGTAGCCGGATGTAATTACTTGCGACATAGTTCTAGCATCAACTTGTGATGCTATACGGCACACAGGAACTTAGTGATTTATAAAGATTGATGAATCATGATACCCATAAAAGACGCAATACATTCTGAGCCAAACGACGTAACATTACAAATATTCTCATAGCCACCTTTCCTGAAATAACTGCACCATACTGATTCTTCTCTCAGTCTTGTACATGTCTTGTGTGGCATTACTACCTCAATATCATGTGTGCATGTGTTTTGCATAATCTGGGAGGAGTCATTGAAGGTCTGCATGACTAAGCACTTGAATCTTGCAGAAAATGGTGTAATTCAAAAGGAAGAAGTATACTCATTGCAAATGAAAAGGGGAAGTTCGTATGTTGCGAACTATTCATGCATAACTTGTGGTGTCATAAAATTTTACTGACCAAACATCTCATAACAAGCGTCTGCATAATTTCTCAAAGTGGGTGTTGCAGAACCTTGGGATTCCGCAGGCCCCAAGAAAGTTTCAGCGGAAGGCCCGGAGAAAAATTGGTGCTTGCCCCCCCCCCCCCTGCGCCCTGAGAGCAAGCATATTCAAAACACACCGCTTAAGTTTCATACCAACCTGTCCTCATGTCATTGGTGCCGTCTTCTCTCCCCCCCCCCTCTGAATAAAAAAATCCGAAAGTCCTGTTACGGTTCCTGCACAAGCACTTCCTTTGTGTTTTGCGAGCCACTAATCATTTTTTTCTGGTTCGGCACTCATCAAGTCAATCACTTCGGGTTCGCCTAGTCACTTGGCAAACCTGAGTGGTGTAAAGTGTATTAAGTGAATAGTGTAAAGGGGAATACCCCCACCAATACTGCTCTTGACTTTAGGCCCTGCATGGGAAGGCATCCTTCATTATTCACGCCCTACGCTCAATAAGCACACCTCACTGCATAACATGAACGGGCGAGCTGTGTGAGAAATTTATTGTCTACCTGGTAGATCGATTTCCCGTGGAAACAATGCAAGTGCAGTTGTATGTCAGTGAGTCAATCTTGTGGGCTCTTGCTTTTTTTGAATTTCTGGCTTATGACAGCGATAAAAAAAATGATTGTATGAAGACGGAGGAGGGGGTAGGTTCTAAGGGGGATTAAATTAGGTTGGATAGATTTCTTGAGATTATGCTTGAGAACTCCTGGTCTACTGTATAGGTAGTATCGCCTAGATCTAATACACAATCCGAGGCTAGACATGATGAAACAGCAATTAAGGTGTACATTTTAGGGTATTTAAAAGAGCTCATGCTGCTCTGTAATAAGAAAATTATGAATAAATGAAGTCAGTTTGTCAAGGTTTCACAGTCTAGTCATGTGCTGTGTGCTAACAACATGAAAAGCAAAATCGTTAGTGTTCATGATGTGTTATGCAAATGGATGAACAAATCATCAGCTTTCCATTATCTTTCCTTTCACTAAACAGTTTATTGGAAAGATATTCTTGTATTCAGATATGTCTTTACTGTGTTACATATCAATATTCAAGTTTTTCAGCCCCCGTGGTTCAGCGCACATCCCTGTTTCGTTCTAGACAATGACGAATACTTGGAGCCATGTTCGGTGCTTACAGAAAACCAGCTTCTGAAGGCAGATAACTACATTCAAGTAATTTCTATGCGCTCCTGCCTTCACTTGGTACTAGATAATTGCGACGGCTCTGTTTTTAAGGGGTTTCACTCTACTGTAGAGAATGTGCTCGGGCTGCATGGTATAAAGCTGTCTGTGACAGTGATTTATGTGTTTTCGGCCCTGAAATGATTTGTCAAATAAATAATCATGATTATTTTTTGTGAACTAGTGGCAAACTTACATTTGAAAATTATTATTAAAAGCACATTTATTGTGCCATGATAATAGGGTTCAATGCTGAATGAAATGTGTATTGTCATCTGTGTTTTGCTTGCATTTAGTGTCGCTGTGCAGCATTCAATGACACTGTGCACAGTGTCTCCTGTTTGCATCTTGTCGTGCTGCCACAGCTCATTAAATTATCCAAGCTTCTTCGATTTCTCTCGTTTGAGCAGTCACACCCATTCATTCGGAGCTCACTGATTTTGAGCAGTCTTGCAGCTTCCTTCGAGTTTGAATAGACGTGTTTTTGTTGTACCTCTCCCAATGTTCTTTGGCATTTGTATATTATGAGGATCCAATCAATCAATTTACAATGAGCACTTTGGAACGACTTTTTCTAAAATAACTTGGAATGGTAAGAACTGGAGACAGGCAATTTTGAAGAAAATAACAAAGCTGTAATGTTAATATACACGCTGCATCGAGAACCTCAGGTATGTCATAATTTATTTCTATGCCTTCTTACCTAAAAATTAGCCAAATGTATGTGGCTTTGGTATGTAACACCACCATCCTGACGCACAATTAACCAAACAAAAATTGACTGTTAATGTTAAGAGACTAAGGTGAACATTCAAACGAATTTATGAACATGTATCTTCACACTCATATGCCACGCAAAACAGGAGCCTACTGAGCCAAGAAGCCTAGCTGAAGAAGGCGGTGGCTCATGATACGCAGTGTCTCAAGAAAATGCATGGAGCAGTATTAATAATACCGGTTTTTCAATTTTGGTTACGGCCCCTGAACTCAACAATTGCGACTAAATCATATTATATGAAATTGATGAGCTACAATTTCGCCCCACCACGCAAGGTACCATTGCCAAAAAAGTAAACAACAGCACTTATCGAATGGGTACTGTTCTGCTGCTGTTGACCAGCTCTAGGGGAGACTGAGCCTCTCCTTGAATAGTGTAAAGGAGAATGCCCCCACCAAAGCTGCCCTTGACTTTAGGCGCTGCATTGGAAGGCCTGTGCCACCCTTACCGGCTTTTCACACCAGGTGTCGGTTAGTGGTTAGTTCAATGCTGGGGTTACTTTTGGGCATTACTGCGTTACAATTATAAATATACAAGTGCCGAAAAATTTTTTTCTGGATTTTACAAATTTCCTGACCTAAGAAATAATACTGAGAACTAATATTGTGTCTAACTGTGTATAGTAAAAAAATACGAGCCCTTCAATTTCCGCATTTCTAGTCCATGCGATACTTGAAGCACGTTCAGGACTTCCACGTCAGGTTCTAGGTGTAAGTTAACATAAGCTATTGAGCTTCATCGATTTACCAAGTCCCGGATCACTCGCCGGCGGCCCGCGGACGCGTCGACTCATAGGCGGCTACGTCACATGCACGTGATCAAAAAGTCCCGAGCCAGCCCGAGCGGCCTTGGGCCATCTTATGCTTGATTCTGGCTGGATCCTCTGAGGCGTCTTCTATGTCCGGCTATGCCGTCTGCTCCCCCCATAGCTGTGACACAGGCCACAACGCCGACTCAATCCAACCTACGCAGCATTTAGTTAGCGAATAATACCTATTCTGTTGTGATGTAACTTACTGATGTGAACTAGTCGAGCGCGTGCGCATCGTACTTCCACCGCTGTTTCTACTAGAGAGTATAACGAGTGTTTGCCGGACCTTCGGGAATACGCACATCCTCGACGTGGCTCAGAACACTAATTTCAAGAACTGGGTGCACAAATATTGCGAAATCCAGAAACATGCGAGAAGCGAATGGAAAAGCGAAGAGAGCAAGAGCGCGTTAAAAATTTCCGTGTCTAACTTAAGGTGGCCGCACTGGCATACGCCCCGCGCTGTCGGCTGCCAGCTGCCCGAAAGAAATCGTTCGGACGGTCCCAGGCCGCCCACAGGCCACCAGGTACGCGAAAAACGAACATGCATCCGAGCGATGCCGGACCAGTGGGCAAAGCTTCTAGTTAGTTCCGAGAAAAACGAATGCGACGCCGCGGCGTCCGGGGTCGTACGGATCCGTCCGGGACGAGTAAATTGATGAAGCTCAATGAATGATGATAATTTTTAATGCCTACATGTAACAGTATTGTTATTCAGACAAACATGAAAATAGACCAGTATTATTCCTTCAAAGTGGTACCTCTGCAGCATGCAATCACCTGCCCCACCACTTCTGCCTATATAAAGAAAAACTATTTCAGTACGGGACTGTTTCTTCATACTTTAACCTTGAGGAGAGCCGCTTTACTAGCTGCCTTCCTTTGCCTCCATTGTGCAAAATCATGAATGTGCTTCCCAGTCTTGTACGGTCACCTTATAGCCCAATGGTTTTTCCCATCAAAATATTATTAGCTTAGCAAAATCATTGCAACAATCTGGTAAGTTGCCTGTTCAGATATAGCTTTAGCTGTATGCATGGGCATGCGTCCAGGGGGAAGGGGCGGTTCAGAAGGGAAGGGGGGGGTGCCCACTCGCTTGTCATGCAAAAGGGGGGTGCAAAAGCCAACACCATACGTTCACGTAGTATGGACGGTGCCGCTGCGACTCAGTCGGGGGGGAGGGAGTGCAAAGTCAGCCCAATACACTGACATAATAGAGGGAGGGACGCTGCGACGAACCTTCGCCCCCCTACCTCATGAATGAAAACCCTGCGCACGCCTATGGATGTACGTGTATTTGTTTTTACAGGTGTGCCCTGCATTTCTAGATAATACAATTTTGTGATTACTACTGCAACTCTCTTAATTCGCAATGACGAAGCACAATCAAGGTAGCACAGTACCGCTTTTCAGGCACCTTCTGCGCACCGCAAGTGGTTCGACAAATGATCGGCACTGCTGGCGGATTATATTACATCGTTTTGTATGCCTAGCCAGCGCTCTGAATCGATCTGACAACGCTCAACGTAGCGAGTCACGTGCGACTAATTGCAGCTTGAACTCATGCGAGGTACGTGGGAGTGAGCAATTTTCACTCACGATAACGACTGACGCGTTGCAGCCAAATAAAACCACTGAACATACCCATAGATGAGTTTAGTGTAACGCTTTATTGTGTGCTCATGTCGTTATTTCTGTGCGTATTTCAAAAATACACCCGTTAACTCGATCCACTAGATCGTTCATCCTCAAAGCACTCACTCATCGGTTGCGTGAACATGAAGACACAGCTCCATAATTACACCATTCAGTAAAAATTATTTTTCACTTAAAAGATATGTTCCTCTTTCAAAAGAATATAAGACGTATTATCAATTTACTCTTAGCACAATCATTAAACGAAAATCAATGTCATTAAGCATGCGCCACACCGGCACCCTTATGCCAGTCGTAATTTCTGCCTATATAAACTGGAACGCTTCACCTTTTTGTTGTGAGAGAACATGTATAGCATTCCTCACAATGCTATACATGTTCGGACGCAAGAATCATCGGCTTCCGCGGAGCAGCGAAGGCAGATCTTGGTGGCCAGGGAAACAGGATTACAGACAAAAGTGACAAGGATTTTGAGGTCATCTTGCCGAATCTGACAACAGGACGTGTTCTTTTGAACAGAGTGTTTTTGCACGGTGATGTTCGAGTGAGGCCCGTCTAGGTCCAAGATTTCCAGGATGCCCTGGACGAGGAACGACTGCTTCCCGACCTTAGGCGCTTAATAGATTAACCATGTGTGGGCCGTCACCTTTAACAGCCAGCAGGTGTCGAAAAAGTTGACTGAACCAAAAGAACTCCAGGTCAATGAACGCCTCTGCCTTGTTATCGACCCCCAGTAGCAGCAGGTGGAGCTGCGGCTTCACTGGCTGTTACACGGCGTAGCACGAAGATGTAGATGTCCGCACGGCGTTGACGGCGTTCGTAAAAGTTACAAAAGACCCGGAAACGCTGGCGTGTAGAAAGGAAGAAGTAAGCGACAATTCAACGACTCGCACTGTTTTCATTAAACCATGTGGTAGCTCCGGTCGCCCTATGGAGAATGACTACTTGCAGCCGAACGGGACATGTGCGTCGGGAGTGTATGGCGCCATCGCTGTTCACGCTGCCGGTGTTTTGGGCACGGGGACGCGGAATGCTTTCTTCGGTACACCTCAGTGACCACGTAAACGGAGAGCGAGGATGCGACGGAACACATTATGAATGTAAACGGAGGACATGGCTGAAGGTGACGGAGATCAAGTCGTAGCAAATTTGAACGGCAAATCTGTAGACGAATCTACACCGGCACCCGTAGACACACACCACCAGGTCCTCCAGCTGTATCGACCAGGGCAGCTGACAATACAGTCACAGACGCAAGCTGTGAAGTAACCGGACCGTCTGCCCCAGTGACAGGGGCAAGTAGATGGTGCCCTTTGGACATGAAGATGGACGGAGACACGCGCAACGTCAGCTGCGTCTCTGGGTTTACTGGTGCCATTCCAGCCAATAAAAACCATTGGAAGCATCTGCGAAGACCAGAGGCAAGAACAACGCAAGTAGCGTGGAAGAACCGCCGGCAAAGACGCCGACTGACAGAGCAAGAGCTGGGGTGGCACCATGGGCAAAAAAGCTGCGAAGAAATCGATTCCACTGTGCAGTGAATCCAGACATTCAGCTGGTGCCGAATGCGTCTGGCGTAGCGCAAGACGTGCGAGGTGAGTGCCATGCTCCAGGCCTAACTCTTCCGCATGGTTGAAATGGCGCCGTAATATTTAGCTTCGCCACTCTGAATGTTAGAGGGTAAGCTTCAAACAAGAAGCAAAGCCAAGTTTATGGATCGCTGTTGGAAGAAAATCTGGATGTCCTTGCAGTGCAGGAGGCGAAAGTTGAAGGAGAGGAGGAGACCGGGAGCATGGTGCTCAAATTTACATCACGGTATTTCGCGACTGTGTGCTATGCCATAGGCACGTCTGGGGGATGTCTTCATTTTGTTGGGAAACTTCCAGGATTAGTCATACACAATGTCTTTTCGTGCTCGTCAGGCCAAGTATTATGGTGTGATATTATTTATTGTGACACTGAATGGCACATTATATGTGTTTATGCTCCAACTATTGGTCAGAAAACAGCGAGTTTTTTTTCCAATTGACAACATAGTGTATTGAGAGGACACTCTTATTGGTGGGGGATTTACACTGTGTCTAGAATGAAAGTGATAGATCACGCATTCGCAACGTTAAAGACAAAAGCAGTTATGTCTTCACACAGGTGATTATTGAATATGAATTAGTAGATGTAGCGAAGTATCTGTATAGCTCTCGAGATGTGAAGTATACCCACCCTTAGGGCACAAGTAATGCCCGATTGGTTCGAATTGGCCTTACTGCGGATGCGATACCCAGTGTAGCAGTTATAACATTGTGCCTGTTTTCTTTTCTAATCACTGTCTTGTAAAATGCAATATCGGCTCGAAAAAAGAAAGATACACCTTTTCTTGGGAACAGAGAAGAATGAGCTCTAACCTCTTAAGGTTGAATTATTTAGTGCATCATTTATAAGAGAATTTATTATTATTAACGTGGAGCATATGAAAAAATAGAAGAATGGAAGCTGTTCAAGCAGCGAATAAAAATTAAAGCAATAGAGAAATCTAGCGTTTTCTCTTTTGAAACTAAAAAGAAGGAGAAGGAGCTTAGACGGACACTTTTGAGGCTAACAGCTCTTGAATGTGAAAAACCTGGAGTATATGGTGACGATTTGCGGAGTATCAAACAGAGGCTAGAGGTATATGAGGAGGAACGCTATCGTGAAGCGCTAGTGTGAGCCAGAGCAACATCAGTAACTGTGGATGATCGCCTTATAAAGCGAGGGTTCGGATTAGAGATGAGTCATGCCCGACGAAATCCTATAGATGCCTTTGAAGTCAGCGGTATCGAAGCTTCAGACTCGAACAAATCATATAGATGCCTTTGAAGTCAACGGTATCGAAGTTTTTGTGGCTGTTTGTTTAACCGATTAAGATGGTGTTACCACTACCCATAGTTGAAATGTTCGGCAATGCTTCTCGCAGTCTAGTAAACTGGTGAAAGTGTCTGGGTTTCTGGCCTTGAGAGTGGTTGTCAAGACTACACTAGTTTGGCAATGTTAAGTTTCATGGGACGAGCGTTTGGCAAACACTACGAACCACCTTTCGGTGCCACGCGCATTCATACAGAGGCATTAGCGCAAGAGTTCCTCAGCAAAATGCCGAAGCTGCCAGATGACACCGAAGCTGCTTTAGAGCTATCTATAACGCCAACGGAAATAGAAAGGTCTATAGATAAAATGAATTCTGGTAAATCTCCCGGGCTGGATGGGCTCTGTGCTTTGTTTTATAAGGGTTTCAAAAATAAGTTATACCAAGTACTCGCAGACGTCTTCAATCAGGCTTATAAACTTGGTGGCCACTCTAGGTCATTTAGTGAAGCACATACAGTTTTGATACTTAGGACAGTATACACAGAGAAGATAAAATTTGTTTTTCCGCATATACCTATATCACTAACTAATTGTGATTACAAAATTTTAATAAAAGTACTAGCACGGCGACTTCAACGGGTTAACAAATATGTCAGGCCCCACCAAAAATGCGAAAATATGGGTTGCTTCATTGTGACCAATTTACACAAGGTGGGCTGCGTGCTCGTGTGTTGCGATGCCAATCACGGAGGAGTAGCAATTTACATATTGATTTCAAGAAAGCTTTTGATTGTGTTTTCCACATGCTGCTTGTCATTCTTGACCACGCCAACGTTGATTCTGAAATCAGAGATGGGGTATTTATGACATACTGGAACCGCACGGCCCGTCTAGTAATCAGCAAGACGCTAGAAGATACAATTAACAGAAAGCGTTCTGTCCGTCAGGGCTGCCGCTGAGTCACCTACTGTTAAGTTTATATATAGGCTCGTTGTGCTCAGCAATAACTCAAAACAGCAGCATCATAGCTTCAGATTACAAGAATCCGAAGTTAAAATTTTGGCGTATGCCGAAGATGTGACTGTTTGTTGTACCGATCAAGGTAGTGTTACCACTACCATCACTATAGGTAAAAGGTTCGGCAATGCTTCTCACAGTCTAGTAAACTGGGCAAAGTGTCTGGGTTTCTGGCATGGAGAGTGGTCGTCAAGACTACACTATTTTGGCAATGTTAAGCGGGTGACCGCATCTGTCAAGTACCTTGGGCTGCCGCTAGAATACTATAAAGGTTACTGGCAAGAACAAGCGAAAGAAATCTATACGAAAGTCGATGGATGCAACTGTAGTCATCTGTCAGCGTTTACTAGGCCGACTGTCTGTAATCTTTACTTTGCCTCAAAAATTTCGTATGTGGTGCAAGTATTGCATTGTTTAAGCGAAAACAAACAGAAACTCTATCGCATTTTCGTAGTGTTCGTGTGGGCCTCGAACTGGGAGAGATGCAGTCGAACTAATCTGTCTCCACAAGGGAAACACGGACGGCTGCGTTTACCACATCTTTTCATACGCCAAGTCATAGGTAGGTTCGTTTTTTTTCGCTACACAAGGAATCCTTTCTTACGTACAGTGTGCCAACTGGGACCTATGCAGACTTCACCTGAATACGTGGTTAGCCCGAATTACATGACCGGTGCTGTCCGCGGCTATCTTCAGGAGGTTATTCTAAGTGTACGGTTTTTATCTGTTGGATTTTCCAATAAATATTTGTTTTCAGTGACTCGCAAAAAGTTGTACAATGATGTATGTGATGTTTTTAACCTAAACCCCTGTACTGTGCCATGTACACTGGAGGTCAAAGGCAAGATGTGCTTAAACGAGTGAAGAGAGTGAAAGTGGCTGCTGCCGCAAAGTCTTTCTTTTTTAAGCTTCACACAGGTACATTATGTGTCAGGAAATTTGAAGAAGACCGTGGTTTTTACTCACGTTGAGGACAAATGGACTCTCTGTGAAAAACCGGGAACTACTGACTATAGACCATTTTATCCTACACTGTTGGGAGGAAGTATATTTTTGGGTTGTACTTCAAAGGACACTTAAGAAAGAATTACTTTTCATTTTTTATGGTATAAGATTTCTGCCAAGAGTGGGCGAAAAAAGAATGCCTTTTGATTTGATTATTCTATGTTCTCTTCTGTCAAAACGGCAGTGTCATGGCCTGCAAGGATAAACCAGCACTTAATCTGAGAGGAAGTTTTTACCGCGTTCTTCACTGTTTATAGTGGGTCCTCGTAGCGGGTTTTTATTGCGATCAGGATGCATGGCCTGCACGTACGTATTGTCGTAAATGTATGGCCAAGTTTGTTGAACTACAGAAAAGTCAAGAGATTGTATCTGAGTGGTTGTCCCGGGTAGAATCCTTGACAACACTTAAAGAACTAGTTTGTGTCGGACTGTTACTGCTTGTTTTTGTGGCGCGTGTGGTTTGATGTATGCGCCTATGAACAGGCAATAAAGCAAAAAAAGAGAACAGGTTTAGTGTGTCGGTGACTGTGGTGGGTTTTCAATGTATAATATGTCTTAAGCTTGTATTGTGATGTATTATCGTTTATGTTGTTTACATGTATGTAAACATTGATTCAGTCTGGGGGATCGTGTGTGGGACATACAGGGTGCTGAATGAACTGTCGGCAATATACGACATAAAAAACGAAGGCTGACATTGTTGCATATCCTCTACAACGTGTTTGATGTACGCAATTTTTGCACCGTATTTCTTTTTAGTACCACTGTCCTCCTCTAGGCGGCGTGAGTTACCATCTACCACCAGTTCGGGCTGTCACGGTGGATGGACGTGTTTTTGAGCGCTCCGGATCGACTGCGCAGATAAGTGTTTTTGCATGTTTTGAGCTGGTCTTTATAACTATAAGGCAGCGGTTGAAATCTTCGTAGCACTTATTTTATGGTACGGCTTTTTCGGGGGCCAGTCACCAGGTATTTATTAGTTAGTGCGGGTGTGTGTGTTTTGAATTTTTGTTGTTTTTTCCTTTTGGCACCCCATGGGGGAGGTGCGCGTACATTGGACACGCAAATTTTTGTAGTAGAGCTTAGACTTTCTTTCTCTTCGTAGTGCAGGGCTCGAGTTTAGTAATTATCGAGAATAGGGACGATTGGTGTCAGAAAGACATGGCTAAAAAGACTGTAAGGTGTTAAGGATGTGGAGTGGGGTTGACAGTGGACCCAAGCGTAGAAGCAGATGGAGAAGAGGCTGACGCGAAGTGTAGGCAATGTGAGGTTAAGGAAGAAATGGAGAAAATGATGGTTGCCCAGAGTGAACTGCTGATGAGAATTGCCGAGCTCGAGACTGCGTTGGCGACAGAGCAAGAGAAAACGAGGGCAATGGTAGAAAGACTGAAGTTCGCCGAGGAAGCACTGGCGAAGCTGAACAAAGAAGCGGCCTATGGATAGAACAGTAGGGGACCGGCAACAAGAACGGTGGAGAAGGAAGAGCAAGCAAGTTTGGAAAAAACAGGTTTAGCCGGTTCAACTGTCGCAAGGCCCAGCTTTAGCGAGGTATTGGTGGGGCTAGGAGGGAACAAAGCAGCCGGCGTCACAGGTGCAAGTAGCCCCCAGGTGCATGACGCTCCAGCTGAAAAGTCACAGCATGTGATAATCGCCTGGGACTCGAATTTATATCGATGCACAGAAGCCATCAAAGACAGGGTAAGAGGTGACAAGAGCGTTGCAGTAGGGGCATTCCCAGGATGCAAGCTTGAAGCAGTCATGAGGCAAGCGAGCGCAAAACTCAAAACAACAGCTGATAGACGAAACCTCGTGATAATTTCAGGCGGTTTAAACGATGTCTTGAATGAAGAAACAGCAGGACAAGCAGCCACACTGGCGAAAGGCATCGATGACATTCTCTCCTAAGGTACAGGTAGTGATATTCACGATACCGGAGGTACCGGTGCGTGATAGCAACCAGCAAAGCGCGGTTGTCATCGCAAACCAAAAGATATGGCGGATGAGACGAAAGAAAGCCTTTGAGGTGGTGGAAATAAACAGACAGGTGCATAGGTGGGGTGGTTTTCAATGAGACAGAATTCACTTCGATGGGCGGCTAGGTCATAAGGTGGGTTGGCGACTTGCAGGACGCGCAGTAGCTTTTTTTTTGGGGGGGGGGGCAAGTGAGCCCTTCGAGGTGCAGGATAGCTAGTAACGAGGAAAACAACCAGAGACACTCTTCGACAGGTGGTATGGACAGATATGATTCCAAAGTGGCACCAATATCTAAGATAGGTAGGGTCCGGGGCATAAAAAGACGTAGCCACGAGCGCCGAGCCAATTCAGACATAGGGTATATTAACATGCAGGGTGGTAGGAACAGGCTGAAATGGGAAGAGATAGAAGAACAGCCAAGGGAAGAGAGGCCGATGGTATACGGTTTTGTAGAAACACATCTCAGGGACATGGAACAACTTCCGAACATTCCGGACTACGCGTGGGAATATTGTAATAGAACAGAAGGCAGTAGAAAAGGGGGTGGTATTGGGGCATTCATTCATAAAAGTACAGACTGGCAAAGGGTCAAGTAAAAGTGCTAGAAACATTTAGGGCTAAAAGGAAAAGTGGCAGGTCAAAGGCACTCCTTGGTTTCGTGTACTTGTGGACGGGAGCAAAGGCCAGAGAGGAAAACCAGGCAATGGTAGAGTGTATATCAAAGGACAATCAGGAGTTAGGAAGAGAGTGCGAGACAATTATACTAGGAGACATGAATGCGCACATAGAAGATATAGACGGGTATACCGATCCGACAGGCAAAATGATCACGGATATGTGTGAAAGGCTTGATTTGATCATTTGCAACAGTACCGAGAAGTGTGAAGGGCGCCCCGCCGCGGTGGTCTAGTGGCTAAGGTACTCGGCTGCTGACCCGCAGGGCGCGGGTTCGAATCCCGGCTTCGGCGGCTGCATTTCCGATGGAGGTGGAAATGTTGTAGGCCCGTGTGCTCAGATTTGGGTGCACGTTAAAGAACCCCAGGTGGTCTAAATTTCCGGAGCCCTCCACTACGTTGTCTCTCATAATCATATAGTGGTTTTGGGACGTTAAACCCCACATATCAATCAATCAAAAGAGTGTGAAGGGCAAATAACATGGGAGGTAGGAAGGCTGCAGTCGACGATAGATTATTCACTGATGTCACACAGGATGTATGATAAGCTCAGGGGAATGCACATGGATGAAGGTGGCTCCAGAAGTCTGGGTAGTGATCACAAACATATCAAGCTAAGTTTTGGAAGAGCAGTGAAAGTGCGAAAGAGACAAGATGAGCAACTACAGGAAAATTTTTATCCAGAAAGGCAAATTGAAATAGCCACTAAACAAATTAAGAAAGTAATCATGGAGGATAATAAGACAGTGTGAACATACACGAATCTAATTAGACTCTTTGAGCTAGAGGTTGCTAAGACGCGTGACAAGTCACCCCGGAAAAGAAAACACAAGCCCAAAAGTTGGTGGGATGAGGAAGTAAAGAGAGCCATAGCAAAACGTCAGGAAGCCTCTAGGGAACACAGACATGCTAAGCAGCGGGGTGAACCGACAGATGATGTTGAAAGGAAATGGGAAATATTTCTAAGCTGTAGAAGCGATGCATTCCTTCTGATCAATGAAAAGATTAGAAGAAAGGGAGCTCAGTGGCTGGCAGAATTACATAAAAAAGATAGAAAGGCAGCTGCGAAATTTGGGAACCATCTAAACTCCCTAGGAAATGAGACGAGCCTAGAGCAGAGATTTATGACTACAGTTCAAGGTGCTAGGCTAGAAGGGGACGAAGCTGTTGAATATATACGAACAAAGGTTACAGAAAAATTTCAACAAAGAAGTAGCTTATGCACCACAATAGACAAAGACAAATCAAGTGGTGCAATGGCTCCATTTTTACAACGAGAGTGGGAAAGGGCTGAGAAAAGGGTTCCTAGTAGTACATCAACAGGCCCAGATGGGATTCCAATTAGGCTGATAAAGACATTAGGTCCGAAGTCTAAGCAGGCTTTGAGGGAGGCAGTGAGCACAATATTAATCGATGGTGAAGTTCCCGATGGATGGAAACTTAGCAGGATGAGCATGATCTATAAAGGAAAGGGGGACAAAGCTGACATAAACAACTACCGTCCTATAACAGTGACATCAGTGGTCTACAAGCTGGCGATGCAGATTATAAAGGATAGACTGCAGGCATGGATAGAGGATGAGGGGTTGCTGGGGGAACAGCAGCATGGGTTTCGGAAACACAGGAGATTTGAAGATAATCTGTTCTCACTGACGCAGTGCATCGAAATAGCAGAAAAGGAACACAGGCCCCTGTGGATAGCATTTTTGGATATCAAGGAAGCGTAAAATAGCGTCGTTCAAGAGGAATTGTGGGGAATGCTGGACACACTAGGCGTGGAACATGTAGTCACTAATCTTTAAAAGATATCTATAAAGGTAGTAAGGTAGTTATAAAGTGAGAAAAACAGGTATCCAAGCCTGCAGAGGTAAAACGGGGGCATAAGCAGGGGTGTCCCCTGTCATCCTTATTATTCATGATGTACCTACAAGGATTAGAGGCCAAATTAGAGGGAAGTGGACTGGGCTTCAACCTCTATTTAGTCAAGCAAGGAAAACTCATTGATCAGCCACTACCAGCATTAATGTACGCAGATGATATAGTGCTAATGGCCAACAACAAGGAAGAATTGCAGAGATTGATGGACATCTGCGGTAATGAGGGAGATAGGTTAGATTTTAGATTCAGTGAGGAAAAATCAGCAGTCATGACTTTCAAGGACAACGAAGGTAGTAAGCTTAGAATACAAGAGGTCACGCTAGAGATAACAGATAAATACAAATATCTAGGCGTATGGATAAGCAGCGGGACCAAGTATCTGAGGGAACACGAAATATACGTGACGACTAAAGGTAACATAAATGCAGCAGTGATGAAAAATAGGGCAGTGTGGAATTACAATAGGTATGATGTTGTGAGAGGAATATGGAAAGGCGTCATGGTTCCTGGACTGACGTTCGGCAATGCAATCTTGTGCTTGAGATCAGAAGTTCAAGCAAGATTAGAAATTAAGCAACGTGGAATGGGTAGGCTTGCTTTAGGAGCTCACGGGAATACACCAAATCAGGGAGTACAAGGTGGTATGGGATGGACATCATTTGAGGGCAGGGAAGCTAGCAGCAAGATAAAACTTGAGAAGCGATTGAGAGAAATGGGGGAGGAGCGTTGGGCTAGGAAGGTTTTCAGCTACTTGTACATGAAGAATGTCGATACAAAATGGAGGAAGCGAACCAGGAAGTTGACTGGTAAATACTTAGAAAACAGCAGGTGGCCAAACCAAAAAGAACTTTCGGCTAAGAAGAAAGTGAAGGAAACGGAGACTGACATGTGGAGAATGGGCATGATTAAGAAGTCCGCACTAGAGATCTATCGAACGTTTAAGCAGGAAATTGCCAAGGAAACGATCTATGACAAACTCGGGGTAGTTCTCTACTGTTTGAGGCCAGGACGGGAGTACTGCGAACCAAGACTTATCAGACCAAATACGAAGGGGTAGACAGTATGCAGTGCGTGTGGAGAGGAAAAAGAAACTGTCGAACACTTGATAAAGTTCTGTAAAGGGCTTCACCCTATTGTTCAGGATGATGGCGCAGAGGTTTTCAAAGCACTGGGGTTTAGGGACAGCGAGGGCAAAATAGACTTCAAGTGGGTAGACTTAACTAGAAGGAGGTTATCTGATTGGTGGCTAAAGTCAAGGCACGAGTGAAAATTAAACCCTTCACTGCGAAGTACGAATCCTCAGCTTCATTATTTAAAGGAAAAAAGATAAATGTAATGGTTAGTTCACTAAGTATTATGGGTAGGTGGCGTTAGCCGCCGCCCGATCTAAAGGGTACAGCCACATCCATCCATCCATCCATCCATCCATCCATCCATCCATCCATCCATCCATCCATCCATCCATCCATCCATCCATCCATCCTTCATGGCCGTGGTGCTGTTATTATTCTATAGCCATACTGCAAAATAACCTTTTACTGAAAATTATTTCTTTCAGTAATGTCACTTTTCGCCAGGGGCGCCAGCTACTTTCTACTTCAAGGATGTATTGCTGTATCAGATCCACTTCGTATACATAACGCAGTGCATTTACCTCTGTAGCCAACCATGCATGCGCTCGTTAATTTCTGCTACAATTAAAATATACACCTGGAGTGCACATATTTGGAGCAAATTGTGCCTGCGAAAACAGCAAAGATGCCCTGTGCAACCATGGGTATGTGAAGTACAGATTTGCAAAGATTATTAGCCGCATGAATGGACGTGAGCTGAAACGCGAAAGTGGGACCATTCTTCTCGACAGCTCGATGTCGACAAATATCATCGCCGATTGCCCCCATAAGCACGTGCACAATGCCGCTACACTGACAGATGCTTCGAGAAATAAAGACAGCCTTATGTTTATTTGTTGTGTGACGATTATTTTGCAGTATTGCCGGTATTTTTCTTGTGACTGCCGTCTATGTGGGCGAGTGTAACGCGCGATCAGCACTGTTGTTTCGTGTGGTTCTCGTCACCACGGGTCGGTCCGCTTCGTTTTATTCGCCATATAATTTGATATTACGCAGAGCGGTATCTTGTTTACGGTGACCAGTCGCACATGCTGTTTATTTATCGAGATTCGATGTCGTCGGTAGGCCTAAATCTAGCGCTTACTTTACTGGCTTGGCGTCCGCCATCTTGATTTTAACGATAGAGGAACAGGTGTCTCCGTGGTGGGTGGAGCAACGTTTCTCCATTTAAAGACGAATATTCGGGACACAGCCGTTTCTCCCTAAACGTAGAGAACGTCACTCCATTTTTTAAGAGTGTAGTTTACGTCCACCTCATAATGTTGAGCTGCTTTTGAAGTGACATCTACTGAAATGGCGTTCTTTGGCCATCAACTGGCCCTTGCGCCATTAAACACCACAAATCATCATCATCAACAACAAGCAGAGAAGTTACACACAAGGCATGTTGCGTTAAGCAACACGCTCAGCACTGAGGCTATCATTCTGTCCTAAAATTGCTAAGTTGTGGCTGCATACTATAGCCTTCTGGGTGTCAAGGAACATCTGCGTAACACTTTGAATATGTTACCTGACATGCCTCTGTGGTTGCCAAAACTGAAACACATTATTAGGGTGACACTAGCGTGAGCTATTCAACACAACAAGCATGAATGAGCAACAAGAGCGATTGGATAACTGTGCCACATTCATTTCCATACTTTCTGGGGCAAAAAGGTGAGCATCACGCAGGGCGTAAAGTGCTAATTAGAAGGTGTAATGACAACATCCTGCATTGAAACCTAGCATTCACAAGGGCATTGCTGTTAATGCAGCAGCCTGTTCACTGCAAATGATTAAATGAAGGATTTATTCAGTCTAACTTCTTTGGTTCCCATACATGTTCGGCTTAAATATGAAATTTTACTTTTGGCACTTCTTGAGCACCTACACGCAGTAAGTCACAATTATTCAATCATCCAATTGGCAGGAAGTAATGTTACATGTGTAATGCATGTTTTTTTTTCACGAGGTTTTGTCCTTGTCTAGTGTATGAAAGTGACATTTACTACCATTCACATCGAAATGCTCAAAATTCTACCCGCGAAAACGCGTGCGTAGCTTAGCTATCGCTGTGCGTTTAAGTACGATTGATGCGGTATGAACTGCTACTAGCGACCATACATGACTGTGATGTCAATGTGCGCATTCGAAACGTGTTCCACGTCATCAGCCTGAACTAAAAAGGAAGACAAAGATAACGCTCGGTTGCGGTACGTGTGGGCGTGAACATTTTAAGCCAATAAGGTGCTTCTACGGAGATTTAGGACAGTCACGAGAGAAGAACAGGGAACACAAACAGACGTGGCTGAGTCGGGACTGAGAGAAGAAGGTGGCCAGTGCGCGGATGTAGCGGCCAGCAGAGCTTCTGCATCAAGATTGTTGCGTGCTCCAACGTGAACAGAAAGCTTTTTCTCGTCGCCTGACGTGGACTAGGCTTGTTCTGGTCTTCTGGCGTTGGCCAAGAAACATCTCCGACTTCATGTGCGAGCGGCGGCTGCCGAATGCCGAAAAGCCACCGACCTCAACTGGCCCGATGCTTCTTTCTCTGCAAGTCAACTATGTGAGCGTCTCAGCCTAATCACCGGACTTCACCTGCAGCACGAGTGAGTCTTCGCCGTTACTTCGTCGCAGCATCTGCAAGCAACACGTCTCGGTATATGATGATATGTGTTTTTTTTCCTGTGACCGTTTATTTTTTAACACTGCTCGCGTCTTCTAGGCATGTGTTCATCTTTGTTAACCTCTTTCTACTTTTGCATACTGTTCTTTTTCTGGTATTTATTATTAGAAAATTTGGAAATATATTGAGTGTTGGCAATTTGGTAGAAACAAATAGTCTCGTTGGCTCATTTCTCAATGGCGGTTAGGTCATCGGTTTTGCTTAACACAAACCTACACTAGAGCTTGCTCATTAAATAGCCACGTAACAATGATGCACTTAACTTTGATTGTTGCACCCAGTCTGGAAGAATAACATTGCTATAGGCTCGAGTGTGCCATTTCAAATCCGACAGCGGCCGCCTGGAACGCTCGTAGGCGCTTTTAGTCCGGTAGATAAAAATGGTACTGTCAGTAGCGTTCAAGTGGGACTTGAGAAAGTCTGGTATATTTTCACGTCCTAAATACGTTGTAAGCGAGATTAAGGTGCATATATTTTAGGAGCACTTTCAACGATGTTCCTCGACTGGGCGATAAATCATGCAAATTATGAGCGAAGCTTCTCTGCTTACGTGCGCCACATGCGCAGCCTCCGAGTTTTCACTTTTTACCATGCAGCATTCCATCGGCCACGACGTCGAATGATAACCCCCGATAACGGCACTGGTAGAGCTTTCATGCATGCTTCATACTAAGGGCACAATAAGAGGACCGGCAGCTGTCATAAAAGTGAATTAGCAACTGGCGACAGTTCAAGATATTTCATTGTACATAAAAACTATTATATTTAAATTTTCGTTATTTAAAAGAACTTTTCTTGTGTTTGCTTGAAAACCTTCGATTAAAAAGATTTTTCTAACTCAATGTTCACAATGAGTTCCGGCTCCCGCAATGTCTTTCGCCACATGAAGGAAGCGATGTGATGACCTCAGCGATCGAGGTTTTTTTTGCGAACTTTCAAGAATGGTAACACAAAACCAAGATAGGAGCCGAAAGATTTTCAGACGGCCATTACGATAGGGACACACGCAACCACCTGGAGATGACGTCACTTTTAGGCCCCCTTCAAACTTAAACGCCAAGGATGTCAAGCTGCCTTTTAAAAAGTGTCCTCTTATCGGAACGACGGCCAGCCTTTTTGAGGCACTTCCAATGTTCACCCTGATTACCACACCCAGGCTTGGTAATCGACGCACGAACATACGACAAAAGAGAATAGCCACACTTTTTTACACCATATTAGTAACAATAAAGATTTTTTTTGCTAACTTTCTTTGACTTTGACGCTATTAGGTATCATCAGCAGCAACAGCTGAGATGCTTACATATCATAGCTAGGCACCAAAATTTTAATGGCCTTGTAAATTTTAATAGCACGCAGATTCGATTCAATCAGTGTCATATCAGGTTATTTGACAAACATTATAAAACGTTTATCAAAACAATACTGCGAGTTTGCACATGTGATCACATCACATAATAACACGCGAGATCACCAACATAGAGTTCCGAAACTGAGACCGACCAAGTCAAGGCGGGGAAATACCGTGCTTTTGTTCTGTTGCTGCTTTCAGTATGCCTGCTACTGCGGTTTCAGGCAGTGTATGTGCAATAGAGCAGGAGGAAGACAAGTGCTCTTTTACACTTCTCGGTCCTGGCATAGTAACGCCAGCGGCAGGTCCTTCCAAACCATGCGAGTAAAACTTGAAATTCGACGCCGCGCATTGCTTGCACAATATCAACGCATCTTCACAAGACGTAAACTACTGAAGCTTGACATCGAGGACGGGGCAGGCGCAGAAAAATGAAGAGTTACAGCACTGCGACCAACACACCATGAATTGTTCAAAGAAACGAGAGTAAGACAACATGTCCAATTTTTTGCCTAATGCTCCCACTCATACCCACCTGCTTACCTATACTGTTCGCCCCAGCGTTTTCTAAGGGGCGCCTTTTCGCACGTGACTTCATCACTGGAAACCATTCACCCCGAGATCTTGGGAGCGGCGCTTTCTCGCGCGTGAAGTTATAGCAGAGGCTCGGCGGGCCGCTATTCGAGCACTCGCGACGTGAAAGCAGCTGTGCCGGCCCAGTCTCTTCAGCGCGAGTTATTGACTTTTATGGGCAAATTCATAAAATATTTTGTGATGAAATTTAAAGCAAAATGCTCCGTGAAATCGAGTGGAGTTGCCGTCAGGAGCATGTACAGGGTCGATTGCTCCTGGTGGCGTCTGCTTGCCATCATTGTGAACGATTGCATGCGTGATTTCTTTTTTCTGATTATCGTATGGCCGTCTTCTTCCTCTTTGTACAGCACAATTGATGTATACAGTGTGCTGCAAATGTCCGGTTTTGAAACCTGCTCCTTCAGTTCGATTTCGTCACTCAGAATTTCATGCGCAGGAGAAACGTGATGTCATTACAAAAACTAAGTGATGATTATAGGCAACATTTGATATGATACACTTTCAGCTGCTGCTGTGAAACCGCATCAGAATATGTTCAGATATTGAAACACAAAAGGTCATGAGAAAAAAGGCCTTGCATGACAAGGATGTGAAATATGGAGAAGTCGTGTGAAGTTTTATGCAACTATATAACACTTCATTGATAAATTAATGTTTCCCTATTTGTTAATGGTGGCCTAAAGTATGCTGATTGGAACTAGAGTAATCATACTAATTTTGACAAATACAAAGCTTCTGCATTGGTGTGTCATATGTATATGCAATAAAAATGTGTAAAACATACTCAATGTATTGAAACATGACTTATTAAAAAAGGGCTGCTTATTCAAATTTCAGGTTGGGCCTTTCACAAGGTGTGGCGGTGCCAAACTCACTCCTAAAATAAACTAGATGTCTCACGCTCCATCAGAACACTTCGCAGAATTACGAAGTTTGCTGCGAAATTGGACGTCACAATTAAAAATTTCAATTACGACACAAAAAGGAATGATCAATTCTTGTGCAGAACGCTTCCTCTACAGGCACTACTTAGACTATCTGAAGGCCACAAAGACAGCACTCGGTCTGCAGATGCTCTCAGGATGCTTCGTGCCAGATCTAATACCAAGGAGACGTTCATGCATTACTTCGATGCTGGCATGGCGCTTGCAGAAGTCAAGCGACATCATAAGACTATGCTTGCTGAACCCCTGATGGCTCTCTCCTCCTCGCAAATGGCAGTGTGTACAGGGCGAAGTTTTCGAAGAACCGCCTGTAATGGGCCCAGAGGCCGAGAAATCAACGGGCGGCTTTGTTGTCAACAAGTGGAGGGAATGCAGCGATGGCACTTGTCTTCTGCGGGTCAGGCCATACGCTGGACTTGCTTATTAGCCCAAGAACATAAGCTCCTCGTACGCGAAGCGGCACTTCTCTGGCTTGAGAGTGAGTCGGGGGGTCTTGATTGCTCGAAGAACAGCTTCAAGACACTGGAGATAAGCTTGAGGACAAAACGACATCATCCAAGTACACGGCAAGTCCGCCACTTCATTCCAGCTAGTTCGATATCCATAATGCGTTGGAAAGTTCCGGGAGCTGAGCGAAGGCAACAAGCATCACCTTAAATTTGAAGAGGCCATCTGGTGTTATAAAGGCCATTATTTCTTGGTCTCTCTCGTTAACTTCAATTTGCCAATAGCCGAAAAGCTCATTGACGAAAAATACCTCGCGCTGTGAAGTCGATCAAAAGTGTTGTCTATCCTTGGGTGAGGATACACATCCTTCTTCGTGATTTTGTTTAGACGATAATCATCGACGCAGAAGCGTACGGTGCCATCTTTCTTTTTCACTAGCGCCACAGGCGACGCCCCAAGACTCTTGGAAAGTTTGTATGATGTCCTCGCGTAGCATTTTGTAGACTTGTTTTCTTACTGCCTCCCGCCCTCGCATCGATGCTCCGTACGGGCTCTGGCGGATTGGTCTGATACTGTCTTCTGTTAGGATGCGATGTCTTGCTACTGTTGTCTGCCGAATTTCGGACGACAGTGAAAAGCAGTCCTCGTATTGCCGGAGCAGTCTTTTCAGTAATTCTTGCTTATGCATCGGAAGAGTTGTATTGACGTCGAAATTGTCGTGGAGAGCTCGATTCGTCGACGAAGACTCGGCGAGGGCGATAACATTGCTGACTTCGACAATGTCTTAAATATAGGAAATTATCGTGCCTTCGTTCGCATCTTTGTACTCGTTAGTGAACTTCGTGAGCATCACAATTGCGTTTCCTCTTCTCAACTCAGCTACTCCTCTTGCGACGCAAATCTCGTGTTTCATCAACTGCTCCTCGTCACTTTCAACGTCAAATTGCATGCATGCTCATTTCTGAGAGCTGACGCAGATGTTCATGCTGGATCGAGGGGGAACGGTTATTTGATCTTCCAGTACATTCAAGACCTGCTTCCCGGGTGCCGTGTGCGGCGGTAGGGCTTATTCTGTTCAAAGAGGTATCGACTTGGATCTCAGATCCATGGCTCCGCCATGAAGGCATAATAAGTCCGTACCAAGAATCACATCTGTCGAGCACGGCTGTAGTACTACGAAGCTTGCGGGATAAATCCGGTTGTTAATGCAGACTTCTCCTGCGCAGATTCTCTCCGGCGTTACTGGGTGGCTTCTGGCTGATCTTTGTTCTGTTCCTTCTATATTGCGTCGTCAGGTCGTCTTCAGTACATGAAGTTTCGTCGTCAGGGCTTTGCCTGGTTCGTGTGGTGTGCGGAAAGTACCTTCGTGGCGACGTCCTCGGATGGTCTTCGGTAGTTCGTCGCACAGCAACTGTACCTCCAGCGCTTGCTGCCCTTAGTTTCTAGGTTAAGGCACTTAGTTTCCAGCGGAACTGCGCCAGTGTACGACCGGTGGTGAGGCGACTTGCAGCGGCTGGATGACGGTGAATGGGCAGTTAGTTCCTGGGGGTGTCCACTGTGCTGCTGCGGGGTAGTCGGCAATGTCACGGGGTCTGTCGCCCCGCTGTGGACTGCATGGCTTCTTTCTCTCAAACTGCATGGCTTCTTTCTCGAAGCCATGCAGTTTCATCTGATGTACTGGCAGCAGCAGTAGGTTTGGCCTGCTTCTCCGCAGAGATCGCAGAGAGGTCGGTGATCGGGGGCAAGCCACACGTCGGTTTTCTTCTGAGCGTTGCGCTGGCTGGCTGGGTGACAGTACGGCATCAACGGCGGTGGTGGCTGGTGGCGGAACTGCGACGGTGCACCCTCATGACGGGGGCGTGGAGGATGAGCGTAACGCTGGGTTGGAGCAGCGTAACTCTTCGCTTGCGGCTGAGGCTGTGGAGCTTCAGAAACTCCAAGTGATTGCCGAACATCTTCGCGGACAGTGTCGGCAATCCAATTCATTTGTGGCTGTGACGAAGGCAAGAGGCTCCATAGCTCCTCCCGCACGATCTGTCGGATCGTCTCACACAAGTCGTCTGTGCTCAGGGCATGGACTTCGGCGTAGTTGGCTGTTGAAGAGCGACGGTCATACTGCCTTGTGCACATCTCAAGCGCCTTCTCTATTGTCGTTCCCTCGGTTAGGAATTCATCAACAGTCTTGGGTGGGTTGCGATAAAGTCCTGCAAACAACTGATGCTTCACACCCCGCATAAGGTAGCGTAGCTTCTTGTCCTCAGCCATGGCATAATCGGCGTGCCGAAACAGTTTCGTCACCTCTTCCGTGAAGATGGTGACATGTTCGTTTGGTTGATCTGTAAGGTTTAACGTCCCAAAACCACGATATGATTATGAGAGACAATGTAGTGAAGGGATCCGGAAGTTTCCACCTCCTGGGGTTGTTTACGTGCACCCAAATCTGAGCACAAGGGCGTACAGCATTTCCGCCTCCATCGGAAATGCAGCCGCCGTAGCCGGGAATGGATCCCGCTACCTGCAGGTCAGCAGCTGAATACTTTGGCCACTGGACTACCGTGGCGGAGCGACATTTTTGTTTGGCAGCTGTACCCGGGTCTCAAGCAAAGCAGCAGCCTTTTCTTCGCGGGCCACGCTCGTGAAAGTTTCAAGAAATGTTCCGCGAAAGAGATCACAGGACCGTAGTGCACACTCCCGATTGTCAAACCAGACCTTCACTGCATCTTCCAGGTAGAAGTACACGCGACGCAGCTTTTCTTCCGGGTCCCACTGGTTCAACGCTGCTACTTGGTCATACGTTTTGAGAAAGGTCTCTGGTTCTTCAAATAAAGATCCGTGGAAGATAGGTGGCTCCTTTGGCTGCTGCATTACAAATATGGCGGACGTCGGTACAGGAGCTGTCATAGTATGTAGTAGTGGTGGTGGCCTTAGGCGAGCGACTGTTATCGGTTAGAGCACTTACTTAGGGCACTTCACGGCGTCGTCCGAGTACAGGGTTCAGTACCTCGTCGTCATATGTTGTGTAAAGCTGGAGCACGGCTAAGCCAGCAGCAGGCCAGCAGAGAGGCTATGCGACTGCCGAGTGGCAAAACGCAGATGAACTTCAGCTTGGCTGACGAGAAAATGCTTTCTTGTGTTTATTGCGGCGTTTTTTTTTGAGAAATGGGAACAAGGTGATTAGTGAGTGACAGACTGATCCCATGACTGCTTGTACATATAGAGTTGGTTGCAGCGTTGCCAAAATGTAAAGTGGGCACGACACCAGACATGCACTAAAATTGCCCCAGATTTCATCAGAAGTAAAAATTGTTGCAAAATTCAAAAAAAATGACTCAAAATCAACATTTCTTTCAAATAAGCAAACATTCTCTGAAGTTTTTTTACGCTGCAACTAGAGCGAGTGTCTTTATTCCGAAGAAATGTTTATGCCTCTCGCCAGACGGTGTTCCGTCGAGATCTGGACTAGAAAGTCAACATTCGTGAAGAACTCAATTTATTTTTCACAAAGTCATGACGAGGTGCCTTTAAGGTATAATGTCAAGTGTCAGACAAAAAATTTTAAAAATAAGCACTACAAGCTTTATTGAAAAAAATGTCATTAGCAAAAAGTTATGATTGTTCCCTCATGAAAAAATACCAAAGATATAGGTTTTGAGAAAATAAAAAAAAAAGATTTGACACAGATGCAGCGCTTACACACGAGGATCAGGTGTGCTAAAAATCTCGATATTTATAGCTGGTACCTTTCTACATTCTTCTCTAGTATGCCTTTCCTTAACCGCCAACCCACCATTTCTTTTTTTTTCTAGATTGTTTTGCTGCATGAGCGCGGACGGGATATATTTACGATGCAGTGTCGATCGCTTGCGCGGCAAGCACTTGTAGTGTAAAGGTCAGACTCGATGCCAACTTTCTTTAAAATGTCAAATGCATTTTGTGTCAATATTTCAATGACACATTTATAAAAGAACTGCATAGACAGAAGCTTTATTCACCAATATTACGGGCAATAATTTGCGCATTTATCATGGCCAAAAGCAAAAAATCGACACATGAAAAAAACTCGCAATTTACGCTTGGTCTTATACCTTGATCATCACTTGTGGCATTGTAGATGTCTGAACCAAATCTGCTCAGCATATGTTTTGTAATATTGAACTTCACACAACATCCCTCTCTGGTATGCAACGCTCAGCGAATTCGTACAATTGCATCCAAAGTTTTCAGACACATTTTGTTTCGGTACTTCGTCTTCACGCATGTAACTTAACTGAACACACACTCCACCACTGTATTGGACACGGGGCACGAAAGGCATGCCACCACATACAGCGAAAGTTCCTTGTAGGGCTTTTCGCTCATGCCATTTTCAAATTTGAAAATTCCTCCCCAGAATGCAGTTGAATCCTGAGGAATTTTGCCTTCAAAGACGGCCTCTTCCTTCCGGAAATGCATAACAATTTTTCTGTATTGCATTTATATAATGTCCCGGTTTCAATTGATCAGATGTTGAAGTGTAAGCTGTAAAACGGAAAGTCGTGCTGTTTGGGACAACACTCGCGATGGATGAAGTCAACTCATGCCCTGAAAAATGGCTTGATTGGAGGGAAGACCCTTTTTCACTTCCTTCAGTAGGTCCATCAGAAACTCTTAGCAACGCTGTTTTAACCTTTGCATGGCAGCTTCGTTGAGATTAGACTCGTGATGCTGGCAACGGAGGAGTTCACAGACAAACTGAGCTCCAAAGTCTGTCACTCCCACAGAGAGTCGGTGCCCTTGTTTGTCGAAAATTCTTGACTTCAGTGTTCAATGAAGTAGGTCAAGCTCTTTGTACATTTTATCTGGATCAATGTTGACTGAGTGGAAGAAAGCATTATTTTTTTTCAAATTCCGAGACGACAGGAGACAAAAAGATGAAGTAAAGGTAGTTTGCATCGTCACACAACATGTCATGGATCAGTCGAGCTTTGTACCTGACCTCTTGAGTACCTTCTCGCATGGCTAATGTAATGTAAGCCTTCAGCTCGTTTTAGTGCTAGAGAAACCTCGTAAATACACGCCCTTGAACTAGCCAACGTGTGGCAGATAGCTTCAAAAAAGGGATGTTGCAATATTTCTGGTCAATTTGTGCTCCCGCATCTTGTTCACTGATGTTTTCAAAAAGTTTCTTGTAAGTATGGCGTCGAAGTGTACTGTTTGCAAACCACACTGGGATTTCGCCAAGAAGATAGCCAAGACTAGAAGGCAGGGTTTCGAATGCCTTTTGCACGCAAATGGCCAAGGAATGGCATACACATTTGTTCAAGATGCAATTAGGAGACTCCTCATTGATTCTAGACCAGACGCTGTTGTGTACACCGACCATTGTAGCAACACCATTGCATGCAATGCCAACACAATCCCTAAAGCAAATCCCGTACTCAGAAAGGCGATCCCTTACAATCTAAAAAAGTGCCTCGCCAGTGGCATGAATCACTGGATAAAGACCGAAGAATGCTGTCACCACTTCGCCAGATTTTTCACTAAAATAGCGTGTGTAGATTGCGAGCAACTTCTCCACTGTGACGTCCGTGCTCTCATCCACCATAAGGGAGAACTTCATGTCCTTTATGTCAGCAACGACTTCGTCTCGAAGTGAAGGAGACAATACAGAATTGATTATAGCAGTACACTTATACGTACGGTGAAGACGCAGGTTTTAAAGAGAGCTTCCTTTTCCATTTTTTCTAATCACTTCTCCTAAATGGTCAATTGCCAATGTAGGGCAGTGGCAGCAGGTTGTTAGGGCTAGCTCCAACTCGGCACGTTTTATTTCATCGTGGTTAACAACGCGAAACACCCGGACAGGAGCGAGAGAAGGACACGGTACAGCGCTGTTACTTTCAACTGAAATTTTTATTGAAAACACGAGAATATATATATAGACAGAACAGAAGACCTCGTGACCAAACCCGCCCCCTCAATCGATAAAATTATACACGGCGACAAGGCTTTGTCATGTGCACGCAATCTTGCCACAAAAATAATACAAACTTCAAACTATAAGATTCCAATGTCGCCAAGAAAACCGGGCATGAGCGGACGAATGAACTTTAGCCACTATCTAACAAAGATAATTCATTACCAAGTAAGGCGATAGATGGCTGGCTAACGCATTGAGACCCTTTCTTATTTATAAAAAATGCCTCCATAATTTCTCTTGAAAGCTTGTTTGGGTGCTTGAAGAGTACTATTGTTTTTTCAAAAAGTGGGTGGCATCCACATTCGCGGCAATGCAAAGACAAATGTGAATGCGCAAATCCTTTCAAGGAGCTGTGGTGTTCCCTTAGCCGTATATTGACACAACGCCCAGTCTGACCAATGTACTCTCGCCCGCATGAAAATGGGGTTGAGTACACGACATTCTGCATGCACGGGAGAAACTTCATAGTATGTTTGATACTACACTGCTGATAAATTCCAGTCTTCCTGCCTTCTATGCGAGTGTGTACTGCCTGGCAAAGTCCCTTAAGCTTCGTTCTGCTTGAAAACCCAACGTTTAATCTGAACTTAGAAGCTACTTTCTTTAATCTGTGCGAAAAAGAATGAACATATGGAATGTAGACAGAACGGCTAAAATCTTTATCTTTCACTCGGGAGGACTGCCCCTTGACCTCACGCAGCAGCTTATCGCAAGTCGTAGAAATGATAGAGTGAGGAAAGCCTGCATCACGCAGCCTCGCCACCTGATAATTAACGCTGTCAGGCATACGATGGGGACAACTCTTGTTGAGGGCGGACCTTATAGCGGAAGTGGCTATACCTCGTTTAATCAATTTCGAGTGCCCTGATCTGAAATCAAGAAGAGACTTCTTTGACCTCGGTTGATAGGTCCAACACACATGTTCCGCTTTGAAAGACAGTCTAAGGTCTAAGAACTGCAACTCCTCCTTTTCAGGAACCTCAATAGTAAACCTAAGACCTTGTCCCTGTTCCTTAAACACCTTCACGACGTCCACAATCGATCTTTGGAAATTTAGCCTATTGACGAAAATCAAATAGTCATCCACATAGCGGAAAATTCTCAAAGCTAAATCACCTAGGTTATCATTTATTTTGCGGTCAACGAAACTTAGAAAGATGCTGCTTAGTACTGGCGCTACGCAGGAACCTATGCACACTCCTGCCCTTTGGATAACTGTCCTTCCTTGCCACTGAACGATCGTGGACTTCAAGTAAAACTCCAAAAGCTCTAGGAAGCTAGCAACCGGTATTTTGCAACTTTCAACGAAGCCTAACTCATTCATTTGTCCCTCGATGGACTGTTGCACGAATTTCAATAACTGTACATGAGGCAGGGAATAATAAAGATCCTCTATGTCTATGCTGAATCCAAAGCAACCGCCAGGGTTATTTTTCTGCAGAACTTGAACTACGCAGTTAGAACTGGCGACTTCGAAAGGGTCCTCCAGCTTAAGCTGTGCGAGATTTGTCTGCAAGTACTCTGAAATAACATTTAACCATGACCTTCTTTCCGAGACGATGGTCCTGAAAGGATAGTTCTGCTTATGCGTCTTTACACTGAAGAAGGCCTGCAGAAGGAGCCCTTTTTCTCGCTTGACTTCGTTTGCTACTTTCGTTAATCCAACCTCATTCATCATAGCCAAAGCACGTGATTTAATCTTAGAGGGATCAACGGAGACTTCGCGAAAATTCTTATCAATTGCAGTGGTTGCTTTTTCCAGATACAAGTTTTCCGGAATAATAACAAAATGTCGTTCTTTGTCAGACTCTAGAATGCGCAAATTACTATTAGCACAGAAATCAATCAGAGGTCCTAACTTTCTCGAACACCTAGAATCCTTCGACGGTTTCTGAAACACATCGACGCACTCAGACACACACCTCAGTCTGTCCTCCTCCTCAGCTCGGTGAGCCACTGTCCTGGCTAAGACGACCTTATCCAGCTGATTCAGACGCGGCTCGAGACAGAATTTGGGCCCTAATTGAAGGACCTGTAGAAACTTGTCTGGTACTACTTGGTCCCCGATCATGGTCACAATCCCTGTTCCTTTCACTTCTTTCTTCTTAGGTAGCGAAGGTTGAACTTGACTCCATAAGAACTCCGTGGCGTGGTAGGACACTTTAGTCCACTCCTTCAGGAGAAGCCGTCTTCGCGCTTCGGAAGCCTCTTTGGCACAGGCTAAACGCAAAAGATCCTTGTACACCCTCACATGTTGCCACCACTCCGCGCGTAAAATGTGGCACATCCTCCGAGCGTGTCCCTCAGACGGAGTCATCCACCCACACAAAGACTGCAGGTCGGGAGGGCATATCGACTTCCTGGCATACCAAGACGCTACTCTTGCTTTGCACACGTAAACGGCTATCATCGACGTCAAAAAGCCGGGATTAGTCAAGAAGTCATTAGAACATGGAAAAGAGCCCTTTGTACTAGAAATAACGTTGAGCATAGAAGGCAGGAAGACTGGAATTTATCAGCAGTGTAGTATCAAACATACTATGAAGTTTCTCCCGTGCATGCAGAATGTCGTGTACTCAACCCCATTTTCATGCGGGCGAGAGTACATTGGTCAGACTGGGCGTTGTGTCAATATACGGCTAAGGGAACACCACAGCTCCTTGAAAGGATTTGCGCATTCACATTTGTCTTTGCATTGCCGCGAATGTGGATGCCACCCACTTTTTGAAAAAACAATAGTACTCTTCAAGCACCCAAACAAGCTTTCAAGAGAAATTATGGAGGCATTTTTTATAAATAAGAAAGGGTCTCAATGCGTTAGCCAGCCATCTATCGCCTTACTTGGTAATGAATTATCTTTGTTAGATAGTGGCTAAAGTTCATTCGTCCGCTCATGCCCGGTTTTCTTGGCGACATTGGAATCTTATAGTTTGAAGTTTGTATTATTTTTGTGGCAAGATTGCGTGCACATGACAAAGCCTTGTCGCCGTGTATAATTTTATCGATTGAGGGGGCGGGTTTGGTCACGAGGTCTTCTGTTCTGTCTATATATATATTCTCGTGTTTTCAATAAAAATTTCAGTTGAAAGTAACAGCGCTGTACCGTGTCCTTCTCTCGCTCCTGTCCGGGTGTTTCGCGTTGTTAACCACGATGAATGCTCACCAACTAGCCCAGTTTTCCATCTTGCTCAACGTTTTATTTCATCTGACAGGTTTGACTTCTTCGGGAAATTCAGCGTCCTAGAAACCAATGCAGCCTTCACAGCCCCTTTGTGCTGAGCTCCCTGAGCATGTTTAGTTAGAGTACCTCGATGTGGTTGCAGATATTTGCGACACAATTTGCAGAATGGAAGCTTGGTATCTTGTGACATTGCACTTGTAAGCCATGGGAATTCTGTTTCCAAAGATTCAAGGTATTTCTATGGTCTTCATAGGACTTGCGGGCTCTCTTTACTGTCTTTGCACAGCCTGCATTGTCATCTCCCAGATCTCCGTCCGAAGTTGACTTGCGTTAACCATTCTGGCGACAGCGTGAAGCGGTCGAGTCTAGAACAAAGAATCAGTGCATTTGTGGAAAACGCTGTGAATAAAGAAACACAAATAAACTATTACTGACAAACTTACCAAATCACGATGCTATTTGCCTGTGATTTTAGGCCACCAAATTCATACAGGCTAGACGTCGTTTTAAAGCTGCAAAATGAGCGCAGCGGCTGTATCGATCGTACCAACTGAAGCAAATGCACGTGTGCTGGCTGGCCACTTCACAACAATGACAACTGCAAGGTGTCGGCAGCCAAGCGCACCCAACCAGCGTTGCTCTTGCCGCGGTAACTGCATTCCTTCACTATAACAGATGGCGCCGTCTACTTAAGCCACTTCTAAATAGGCATGCGTTGTAGAAAGAAGCTTTCGTGCTACGCGCACTCCAACTATGCCCTAGCGGTGGCGCAGCAGATTAAATGAAGAGTACAGTCAATAGACAAATGATAATTTAAATCAATAGACGTATGATAATATATACTATATCCTATATCGTGCAAGCCTTAGAATTGGGTGGTCACAGGAGCTAGCTAGTGGTAAAAGGTTGGATGAGCAACCAAGTTAGGCGTAAGGTGGTTGACTGATTGTCCTCAGATTTCACCAGATGTTGGCTGTTGTAGGAGTTTGCAGGCCTGGCCAGCAGAAGCTCCAGAAGTTAACCAAATTTCCAAAATCTGGTGGCGAGTTTCACCAAATGACAACGCTGGTTGGTTGCAGAGATATGTCCTGGTGAAGGCTCAGCTCCACCTTGCGGCATTTAAAGAAAACAACACACTGGTGTGTTAACGCGACACTAGAGGTCGCACAACACGTTAGCTTCCATAATGCATTGAAATTCTCGAAGTGCAGCTCTTTGACCTAAACGAAGTCAATGTTCCTTTGTAGTGTATTTTAAAATATGGCAATTTTTCCTGGGATCTTTTTTTTGGTGACAACGCTCTCAGCAACAGTTGCTGCAGAAAACAGGTACTTTCACTCCGAAGTTTATAGCATAAAAGAGTAGGTACTGTGAATGTCTGTAAGTATAATGTTGCATATAGCTGCCCAGGCTAGAGGCCACTCCTCTGCAAAAGCGCGGTGGTGGCTGCCTGCTTCTCATCCCATAGAGGCACTGACACTTCACCAGAAACGTGCGGGAAGATCTGGAGCAGGTTATCTTGAGGCCACTCTTCTGCTAAGACGCGGATGGTGGCTGCCTGCTTCTTGTCCCACAGTGGCACTGACACTTCAACAGAAACGTCCGGGAAGATCTAAACCAGGTCATCGGTGAAGGTCTGGAATCATCCAATGTTCATGTTGGAGTAGTGCCAGCCAGACAGGTTGGTGAGCAGAATGCCTATCACCGCGTTAGAATCATCTTCCAGGGCAGCAGGCTCCAACTGAAACAAAGAGTCATTAAAAGTCTGGCGTACGTCTCTCCTGCTCATTCGTAGCTGCTGCAGTTTTAGACCAATCTTGGTGGCGCCATTCAAAGCCTGACAGAAAAAAGTGCTGCCAGCATGCAAATCGATTGCCACAAGAGAAAGAGAATATTTTGAGGGAAAGGCAGGGAGGTTAACCAGGAATTGGGGCATTCGGTTGGCTACCCTGCGCTAAAGGAAAGGAAAAAATGAAAAAGAAAGTGATGAGCGAAATTGACGTGCGAAAAAAGAAAGAGCACGAGGGCGCTATAGCCCATTCAATGGGCCACTAACGTTCTCAAAGCTCTCAGTATATACGTGTTGTGTACTTCAAGGAATAAAAGCAACGCTACTGTAGGTTAGAGAAATGCTACACACGCTAGAAGGAACTAGATCTGTCGACAAACGGCCGGAAGTTGAAGATGAAAGCTTGGAATGAAAAATTTTCAGGAACAGAGGTTCAGGGCTGGAGCGCACCTTTCGCTAAATGAACTTGACTTCTTGAAAGCTGGAACGTAATTTCGGAAAAGACAATTTCACTTGTTGAAGTGTCGGCTCCTGCACACAGCACGTGTTCACAGGCTCCCAGATGGCGAATTGACAAGGCAGACTGGGAAAAGTTTCGGCATGCTAGCAACTTAAGTTGATCAGAAATGTGCAGCTTAAGTGTAGATGCAGCTGTAGGCTACCTTACAGCTTTTCTAATTGATGCTTCAACAAATTCTACCCCACAAACGGGCCCTGGCAAAAAAACGTCAAGTCCCTTGGTGGAGTAGTGAGTGTCAAGATTCACGTAAAAAAACAATGCATGGAAGTTGTTGTTGGACTCGCCAACTGCCGAAAACGATACCGCAGGGTTCGCCAACTGCCGAAAACGATACCGCACGACGCCGCTCGCCATCGCCGATGCGTCGTCGTCCTTCATCGCCGGACCGGGAAAACTAATTGCCGCAGTTCCAGAGGCAGAAACTGCGTCGTCAGCGAAAAGACCAAGGCCTCTCACTTCACTAACGAATGTTCTGCACGTACATGTGGACGGCGTCGCTGCACTCGCCCTTGTCGACACTGGTGCCGCAGTTTCAGTGATAAGTGCTAGACTCTGCTGCTTGCTGAAAAACGTTATGACGCCACTAGCAAGTATATCACTTCGTACAGCCAGCGCAGATCACGTCACACCGGCCGCTGCCTGCACTGCTCGCATCGCGATTGATGGCCTCATTTATGTCGTTGAATTGCTAGTGTTGGATTCCTGCTCCCATGACCTCATTTTGGGCTGCGATTTTTTCTCCGCTAAGGCCGTCATCGACTGCTCTCGCGCTGAGGTGGCATTTGAAGTGTTTGACGATGACGACGCTCCATTATATGATGCTCATAAAAGCGGCGACAAACTTTTTGTGTCTAAAGACGTCATCATACCGCCGCACTCTTTTGCCCTTACCAATGTGTCTTGCAACTCGCTCGCCAAGTCTTGTGCCCTTTTCACGCCATATGCTCTTTTCGATCGTCGCAAGTGTTAGCCGCTACCTTAAGCCCTTCTATAACTTCCTGACGGCGTCAGCAGACTGCTCATCTCGAACTTCTTGTCATGTCCTCTAACACTACTTCGGGGTGAGTGCGTCGGCCGTGGTTACAGTCTCGACCCTTCTCCAATTATCGACATGCCGACTGGTCCTTCCGCCGAACACGAAAACGCCGGAGTGACCTGTGCCTCTTCGCCGTAGACTACTAGGCCGGACGCACTGAGCAGCTCCATCGCCGACACGTTACCGTTTCACAACGAGCTCAGCTTCTACGCCCGCTGAACAAGTTCCTTTCTTCCTTCGACTGCCAGCATACTCCCCTCGTCCGCACGTCAGCTGTGTGTCACCGCATCAACACGGGTACCAATGCGCCATTGCATCAAAGACCCTATCGCGTGTCCGCAGCCGAGCGCCAGGTTATTGATGACCAAGTAGCTGACATGCTCAAGCATGGCGTCATCCAGCCTTCGAATAGCCCTTGGGCATCTCCAGTCGTTCTCGTTAAGAAAAGGACGGGTCAATTCGCTTCTGTGTTGACTACCGCCGTCTTAACGAAATAACTCACAAGGACGTTTACCCGTTACCGAGAATCGACGATGCCCTTGACTGCCTCCAAGTTGCGGAGTTCTTCTCTTCTATTGACTTACGGAGTGGCTACTGGGAAGTCCCTCTGGCACCTGAAGATCAGCCTAAGACGGCCTTTGTCACACCTGATGGCCTTTATGAATTCCGTGTCATGCCTTTTATTCTTTGCACCGCACCCGCAACATTCGAGCGGATGATGGACAATCTTTTGCGTGGCCTGAAGTGGAAAACATACCTGTGCTACTTAGATGACGTGGTTATATTTTCACCGGATTTTTCAACGCATCTCCGCAGGCTAGCTGAAGTGCTGCAGTGCCTAACTGATGCCGGCCTTCAGCTCAACCTGAAGAAAAGCCGCTTCGGTGCAAGTCAGCTCACCATCCTCGGTCATGTTGTATCTCAAGAGGGTATTTTTTCTGACACCGCCAAGCTTCGGGCAGTAGCAGAGTTTTCCAAACCTGCGTCTCTGAAGGATCTGCGCAGCTTTCTTGGCCTCTGCTAATATTTCCGCCGCTTTATTCGGAATTTAGCGATGATCACCGCACCCTTGACTGAGCTTCTACGCAGTGACTCGAAAAGTTACGCTTGGTCACCCGCCTGTGACGATGCTTTCGAAAAGTTGCGCCGCCTGTTAGCTCACCGCCAATCTTGTGTCACTTCGACCCGACTGCTCCGACGGAGGTACACACCGATGCCAGCGGTGTTGGACTCAGCGCCGTGCTCGCGCAGCGCAAATCGGGATTCCAAGAGTACGTAGTCGCATACGGAAGCCGTATACCCTCACCAAAGCGGAGAAAAACTATTCTGTGACAGAGAAGGAGTGTCTGGCAATTATATGGGCTCTAGGTAAATTTAGACCGTACCTATATGGTCGCTCCTTCGACGTAGTCACCGATCACCATGCGCTTTGTTGGTTATCCACGTTGAAGGACCCCTCCGGCCGTTTAGCTCGCTGGGCTTTGTGGTTGCAAGAGTTAGACATGCGTGTTGTCTACAGGTCTTGCCGACGTCACACTGATGCCGACGCTCTATCATGCTCACCTGTGTCCTCCGAAAGCTCCGCATGTTTATCTGCCGTGGACAAAGTGGTTGCCTTCAAAGAAAACTGTGACATGGCGGCTGAGCAACGCAAGGATGACTAGATCAGCTCTCTTCTGCGATTCCGTTCAGATCGGTTGACTTCTCCATCTTCTCGAACGTTGCGCCGTCAAGCGGCTCACTTTGAGGTCCGCGATGGCCTCCTTTATTGCCGGAATTACAAGTCTGACGGCCGAAAGTGGTTACTTGTCATACCTCGCCATCTTCGTGCTGCAATATGTTCAGCTTTCCACGCTGATCCTCAGTGCGCACATGCGGGCATCTTTAAAACATACGCTCGCCTTTCCTCCCGGTTTTATTGGCGAGGCATTTACACCTTTTTGCGCAAGTACATTCAGTCATGCCCGCAGTGCCAACGACGGAAAGCTCTGCCTCATCATACATCTGGGCCAATCCAGCCGATCCCTTGCCCAGCCAGGCCTTTTGACCCCACTGGGATCGATCTGTACGGGCCTCTTCGATTCACGGCTTCCGGAAACCGTTGGATTGTTGTCGCTGTCGACTACTTGACGCGATACGCAGAAACAGCTGCTTTGCCTGCTGCCACAGCACGCGACGTATCTTCTTTTCTCCTGCGGAACTTCATTCTCCGTCACGGCGCACCGCGTGAACTTCTCAGCGACAAAGGATGTGTATTCCTTTCTGAAGTCGTCAACGTACTCCTTGCCGAATGCCGTATCATTCATCGGACTACCACCGCCTACCATCCGCAGACGAATGGATTGACGGAAAGATTCAACCGTACCCTAGGGGACATGATATCAAAGTATGTTGCCTTTGATCACTCTGATTAGGACCTCATTCTACCTTTTGTGACGTACGCGTATAACACTGCTCCACAGGCAACTACAGGCTTTTCGCCATTTTTCCTGTTATGTGGCCGAGACCCTTTCACCACACTAGATACCTGTCTACCCTACCACCCCGATTCCTCCGAGTCTACGCCTATCTCTGAAGCTTCCCGCCATGCCGAGGAATGCCGTAAGCTCGCACAGTCATTTACAACTGTCGACCAATGGAGACAAAAATCTCGACGGGACGATAACCCGCCGTACTCTAACTTTGTTCCTGACACTCTTGTGTGCCTTTGGGTTCCCGCTGTGCCTACAGGCCTTTCCTCGAAGCTTGTTTCAAAATACCATTGACCCTACCACATTGTCTCGCAGACTTCACCTGTTAACTACATCGTCGAACCCGTTACGACATCCATAGACCAGCGCTTTCGGGGTCGTGAAACCGTTCACGTACAGCGGTTGAAACCTTATTACGAACCGCTCGTACTCTGTTCATCGTGAGTCACCAGGATGGCTCCTTTTTCGACGGGGGACGAAGTCTAATGAAGAGGAATGCCCACTATTAAAGCGACATCGACACGTTTGAGCGAGGCACGAGCTAAGACTGCCTGGTTGCTGCTGCGACGCTGCCCGTACACCCGGCTCGCTCTTGCTGCTTCTGCACCGACGGTGCTACCGCTTTTGAGCTTGCATTTGCATTATATTGCCTTTGTGGGCTTTTCTCACACGGCAATTCGTTCCATCTTTGGTTAGCATCTCCACGTCCATGGTTGTTGTAACTTTGGCGGCACCAAATTGTTTCAAAATTTTAGCCTACAGGTTTTCCCTTTTGTGTTGAGAAGCCCGGAGTGTTTCAAACGGGTCCAGTGGGCTTGACTGCAGCATGGTATTGTGTTGTGTGGTTAGCCTTGCTGTTGTCGATCATTGTGAGCTGGTTCGGGAGTTGGTTACGAGTTCGAAGCTGGGGGGGGGGGGGTCAAAGCCAGGCCATCGTCCTCGTCAACAGCCATTCTCTTCGTGCCTAGCGGTTGGGAGCGCTTGCCAGCCGAGATTTTCCGCGCGGCGGAGGAGCTGTTACGTTTGGCCCGGCGATTCATCTGGGCAGACGCCATTGTGCGTAAGCTGGTCTACTGGGGAGGCTCTCAACTCCATCGGCGCACAGATGCCAGACGCTGTCAAAGATTTCGGCAATTACCCAGACCATGTGGCAAGCAAAGGCGAGTTTCTGACTTTCAAATGCGAACTCTTTCATCGTCCCTTCAAGCAGCAGTGGTGCCTGATGACCTCGGCGACTCATCTAGTGAGGGGGAAGCTGTTGTCACCGGCGCCAGAGCTGACGGGGGAGCGGCGCTCTTTTAATCCTCAATGAAGTAGCCGATCGGCCAGCTGCCTATGCTCGTCAGGCATTGTCCCTGCTAGGCGGAGGATGAGACGTCGTGTCGCCACGACGCCGTAAATTGTACAAGAGAGGACAACAAAGACAGCATATTCCTTGGAAGAGGTCGTGGCGGCCGCCTCAAATCACCCCGCTAATTGAGCGAACCGATCGGCGGACCCTTTGATGTATGCTGTCAGGATCTTGGGGCCTCTCGACTAGCGGCACACACACACAACGAGGAAGAGCCCTGCTGGCACCACCTTGCAGTGCAGTGATCACGACTCAATAATGGACGTGCACGTGGGCCGTGCATTCTCGTCCCTCTCACCTGTTGTGTGGGTGTGATTGGTGTTCTACTCGGAGAGGAGGAGCCCGACAGAGCTTAAAACGACGCCGCAGAGTGTTGGACGTGGCTCTGAATCATGTAACGGTTCAACCACCACGCTCATGGTTTGTGAAACCACTAACCTTTCTTTGCTGTAAATATGTGTAAATAGTGCCATAAACCTGTTTGTTTTCGTATCCTCTTCTAGACAGCGTTCTTTTCCTCCACCCGGCTACACCACGCTACTACAAGAGACCGGGTAGACCCCCAATCGCAACAACTGGTGGCAGCGGGGGGATGCCATCAGCGACCTTCCTTCCGATCCTTAACAAGTTGCGCACTCTTCATAGTTAAAATGAACTCCTTGCGCCTCGCTATTCCTTGCAATATGTTTTACGGCACTTACGCTGGTGATTTACAGGTTGCTTTTGAGGGAAGATGTGGGTCTTTATTACTCTTTCTTAAACTTTTGGCTCAATCTCAACTAAACTTCACTATCTGAGAGAGTTTTTATGCTGATTTCAAATCTATAATTTGTTGCATAATAGCTTGAATTGTTCAGGAAATACTAAGGTTTCAGTTTTCATTATTGCCTATCTGTTGTGGGATTTTTTTGCAATTTCCCCTTAAAAATTGAACAAGTAAATACATAATTTCAATGCTTAAGACTTGCTGTAGAGGTTAATGCTATTTTTACCATTTGAAGGCATTTGATAGGCATGGAATTGTACAAACACCTATGATGAATATCACGACGAATAAAATAATAACAACTTTGTCGCTTTCACTAAAATATAACATTAGAAAAACCCCGTAAGGCTGAGTGAAGTGTGCAAAAACAGCGAACTGAGAAAAATGCATTTGAAGTTTCCAGCAACTGTAACTTTTGCTAAATTGAAGCTACACACCGTTTTATAGCTCTATATTATACGATAATGACCATGCTGATTTTATGACTGTAGCCTCCAAAAATATTTGTCATAGTTTATTCCAAAACTATGACATGGTCATTGATGCAGTAGGAGAATTTTTTTTACTTTTTGGTCAGTACAGTGAGTTGCAAGTGATGGAAATGCCCACATATTGAACAATAATGTTGTCCTCTCATATACAGTACACCTACACATTGTTCAGGCTGAAAACAAATAATATTTATTTTACAAGAAATTGTCACCCTTTGAAGGAAGACAGTGCTACAGCATACCGGGGCTATAAGAAGGGTCCCCTGTTGGCTTGTGACGCGGTACAAGCCTCGTCTTGGTTGTGTTGCTGCCGAGATGATTTCTCTGCAATTTTTGCAGCCTGTTTTTGTCTTTTTCGAGGCTGCGAGGAACCTGGTTGTAGCCCCTGCTTTAGCCTAGCTTCTCGGCAATTTTACGTAGCTCTTCGTTACACCTTTGTTGAAGCAGCTCTTGGCTTCTGCAACAGCCCTTTCAATGCTGCGCAAGGATGCATGCTGGGTTTTAGGGGCCTGCTGCCAAATCACACAGTGCAGGCCTTCACTTGAGTTCTGAGCTATCCCATCACTGAACCTTACCAGGAGCGGTTTGTCGCTCAGCCGCCTGAACACGGGCACAAGTTCCTCGCTCACAAAATCAGGCAAGCTGTCTTTCTGTGGTGGGGGCTACTCATTCTTCGCCACAGCTTTTTGGTACTTGCATTATGAGTCAGGGCCTTCAGGGCAGAGGTCATGCCTTGTTGCTTTGTCTGTAGACATGGGCTGCAGAGTTGCAAGCACAGCTTTCTGCGTGCCTGGAACGTCCTTCCTGTGACTTCTCAAGGCATAGCCTTAGTAAGAGGTGATCCTCTTGATTTTGTGTTAGGTTAGCCTGCCCTTACCGCCTATCGAGCCACCTTGAGCTTTTTTTTCCACAAGTGTACGTAAGGCAGCTCCCATACGCTTCCGCACACGATTGATGCAGTCTTTTTTGGCTACCGTGAGATAACCGTACACTTCATTTTCGGTAATAGCATGAAATCTTTTGCTGTCACCGTCCAACCGCATGGTCGTATACGGAAGCTTGTGCTTTTCAAGTGACCGCCCAAACAAGTGTAGGGGTGCCTCCACTTCCATCTGGCCAGCTTTGCAGTCAACATTCTTTGGCACAGCGGGGCATGCTGAATGAGCCAGGCAGAACGTCCTGTTTCTCTTTCTTTGGGTTCTTTGGTGCAAGCGAGGCAAAAGTTCGACGGTAGGATATGGTGTATAACGAGACCACTGTACATTTTATTAATGCAGCCATCGCATATATGTGACCTATGTCCGCGTGAGAGCAAAGTGTCATCATATATAACGTTGACGTTGCTGAGCGCTTTGCCGAACTTCGCATAGAGCTCTTTGACGTCAACAACACTCGCTACTTCACACTCGGCAGCTGTCGCACTGAAGGCTTCCTTCATTAACATCATGTGGCTTTGATAGGTCTTGAGGTGGAGCCCTCGATGCGAAATGTTCATCATGACGAAGAAGTTCCACAGAGCCGTTGCCCCCTAGCCGATTTTATTGATGGCCTTCATGGCATGCAAACTCACTTTGAATGGCCTTATTTTGGCGTCAATCTTGTCGGCTACACGTGGGGATGAAAACCACTACGCGAAAGTCGCAACTGCTGCACGTGACAACGAGGTTCACACACAGCCCGTACTTTTTCTTGCCCTTCGAAAACGTCACGCTTTTTTTTACCGCAATCGGGGCAGACAAGCTGAAATAACGAGTCTATCACCGCCAGGTTAAGAATGCCGAATTCTGTTTCGTTTTTTTTTGTCATCAGCCACATCAACATGTAGCAGCTTGAACTTGCATTCCGTCATGCACTGTGATGCGAAGGATGCCTTGAAGCTTGCCGCATTCCTGGTGCACTGAGCAGACTCGTCCACGAAATAAAATGTTTTGTCAATGCGGTCTTGGATGTTGCTGGAAGTGCCAGATGATACCACGATGTAACAATCCAAGGAGGTGCTGCAGCTGATCCCTGGCGAGGGCACTGTTTCAAACACAACAGGTGGCCGCGGCTGCGCGCTGTCGTCGGAATGCACAGCTTCGACCACATAGGGCGACCTTGGCCGCACGTTGTGGTCTTGGATGTTGCTGGAGGCGGCAGGTAATCCAACGTTGTAACAATCAGAAAAGGTGCTGCAACTAAGCCCTGAAGAGTGCATCGTTTGGCGGCCTCTACCTCCACCATGCCAGGCCTGCTCGAAGAGTTTTTTTTGGCACTTATGCTGAGCTCGCCACTCACTGTATTGAGGGTAATCGTCCTTGGGGCCAATCTCGCAAAGCAAACGAAAGTTTGAGAGAACTTTGAAGTCCCACAAATAGCCCGAAAACAGTTCTTTTACAGTTCCAACACAAATTTGTGACAAGTGGGCACGAGTGAGCCAAGTCCCGTCAAACGAAACAGCGATATAGCCGGGGTTCTCGAAATTCAATTCAGAATAGATGGCTATCACAGCTGTCGCGCACTCACTCATAATACCTGCGGATGCGTTTATCGCGGCAGGGTTCATCTTGCTTTTCACGTTGTCTTGGTATGTTTTGTTGTGCATTCCACAACGAGACACATTCAAGGCCAAAAAAATGTCGTTTAGCACGGTCTTCCTATTACCCGTGACCATAACTGCACGAACCGTAATCACATTTACTTCGATAAGGTTGCAGGTCGCACTCCCCCCTGCTCGCGGCGAGCTCCATCCGGCGCTGACATCTCCACAAACACGCACAGCTCACCACTATTCTAACTGCCACTTCGTACTCACATTCGCCCTATAAAACGTTCAATTGGCCAGAGCAGAATTCACATTTTGCACACCGAAGCAGTTGGTTCAGCAACGGTAGATTTAGCAGCGTAAACTCGGTGCTGCACCCCGCCGCTTCCAGGCAGTCTCCTATAAGCGACAGGTTTCGGCGGGTAGCTGACAACGAAGACAGCTTCTGTTGTGGCTCTTCCGCGCGATTCTCAATCGCCACTGTTTTAGCTACTGTCACAAAATACGTGTCGATGTGCGTTGTCCTCGTGTCGTCGGCCACAGGCATTGCTTTTGCGGCTGTGGCTGCAGCTCCAGTGGATGTCGGACACCTGATTGTGCATGTCGCGGAGCTCGTCGCCGTCAATTCACTCGACGCTACTTCAGGTATTCGAGATGGATGCTTGCGTTTTTTGCCGTAGGCATGAGCTGCCGCGATCTTGCGTCGCCCGCCAACCATCGTCGCGTCCGAACAATTTGTGACATGGCGTCTCGCATTGTCGGGCACAGTCAGGCAGACGAATTTTTTTGGTCGTCGAATCGGAGAGCAGGATTTGCCCAGGTGGTACAAACGCGCCAACGCCGCGCGAGTATTCCCTATTCTTCGGTGACATTTAGCTATATAGTCACCAGGCATAGGGTTATTTTCTCGCTAAAGCCGGAATACAGACAACTTCAACCTTAGCATGATTTTAAAATGACGGCGCTACGGCTAACGGTTACCGCAGACGATGGCATTAAATTTACACATTTTTGGGGGCCATTTCAAGAGCGAAATTGATCATGAAGATCCTTGAGAACACAGTAACCAAATAAATGCAAATAGAAACACAATATATTCCACCAATAGATTCTTTTGCACGTCCACATTTTGAAAAAAAATTCGAAAAATCGATTCTTTGGCAATTGTTTGCTCTAAAAGACCCGTGTCTGCAGAGCGCCTTAGTGAGGTTCTGCTACCACGTCTTGGAAACTAGTCACCTAGCACAATCGAAGCGCCTAAAAAGAGAAGGATACTTATGCCCTTTGCAATTTTTTTTTCGACGGAGGCAATGCACTGGAAAAGGAAACCTACTGACGTTAGCGATAACATAGGGCACCACAGCGTGAAAGGGTAGCAGTAATTCCGTATATGCAGTCTGTGTCACACCGTCTAAAGAAAGTAGGACAACGCCTCAACGTGAAGGTGGTCTTCAGTGCTCCTGACAACTTGTCCCAGTAGCCAAACAGGACATGGACGGTTGTCTATCTTAAACCACCAGTAGCTTCTGTCATCCCTTTCCGATTTCTCCGCCTTCTCGGCAGACGATAACTCGACATAACTCGGTTCTTTGCTTTGGTAAAGTTCAAGACGTCCTCTTCATTCCACTTTTACAACATCACAGGACAATTCCTAAATAGTCGCACAGGCTTAGGTTCTCGTTGAGAAATCCACGGATGCCCACTCCAGCGAATGCGAAAAATTGCTTTCTCCTTGTCAGTCCATTCCAAGTCCTGGTTATACGGGCGGTCGTAGAGGCGTTTCAGAAGGAAGCGAGTGAGACATTTCTTTGGTCTCAGCGCAACAACTGGAGGCGGGTCGGGCTGTTTTTTGACACCATCCTCGCACCGGGGATACCACTTGGCAGTTTCCTTCCTGCAATGATGTGTTCGTCGTTCCGCGACACGCACTCTTGATGTGAGGCCTCATGCGGGTGGCTTGCTCTACGGAGCGTGCAGTTGCCCTCCGCATTGCAAAATTTTGCCCGCGGCGAAGCCGAAGTCGACAGCGGGACTGCGTTTTGCATTGCCGGGTCACTGGGCTGGGGCGTCACACCTTTTTCGCTGCCGCGGTTGCTTCAAGTGACGTATCTGTCGATGCATAATGATCGGTGTACCAAGAGAGAACGGATGAACTCCTGCTCCGCTTACAGCGTGCTGCCATCTCTGACACGCGCGTCGCTACGGGAGAACGTGTTGGAGGTCCCGCATTGGATGTCGGTCACCGGTGCCGCCTCCCACTGGCTTGACAGGAGTCGCACTAGTCCAGGCGCGACAGCCTGCTTCCCTCAATGTGGCCGAACGCTGCCACCACTTTAGCGACAAAGTACGTGCGTGTAGCCACCGCGTTGTTCGGACTATTTTTCTCGTCACATGAGCTGTTGGCCAGGAGCTTCTGGGTCCCTGCAACCGCAGCTACTCTGTCCTCGTCAGCCAGGCTCACAGCGGCCTGGACATGGCAGTGCGCTTCCACCAAATCGTCCGCTGACACTTCGTGTGGAACTGCTGCCGGGAAGAAGTACAACACAAGAAGTGCCCCATGTATGCGCTTGTCCTCGCCGTCTTCACCGGTTTACACAAGTTTTGCCGTTTCGAAGCCTGCCTTGTCGAAGTGGTTGACCACTGTGTCGATCATTTCCTCTCACCAGTCTTTGAATATCTCTGCGGGAGACAACTTCGCAGAGATTTCCGGCCACTCTCGTCATCCACTGCTGTATGTCTTGGCTGCTGAGAGCTTTGCATTCACTAGAAATGGTTTTGCCAACGATGTTGTAGGTTAAGTTGTCTTCCCCTACAACCTACAAGTTGCCTTGGTCATCAGCATAGGGCCGTCCACCGGAATGTTCTTCGTGTGCACTTCTGAAAACCAGGCGTAGAGTGCCTTTTCTACATTCCTGTTGGTAAAAGTGCGCCGCTGACAGGCTCCTGACATTCACTGCTCTGCCGCCTATGCCTTCATGTCTGCTAAACCCATGTGGTTTCGACGACATGCTATCTGCAGTCAATGCAGGCTCGCATGTCGACAGGGCGCGAGATGATCCTTGAATTTCTGTAGAAACTCTGGCGTCCTGGAAGCCAGATTTGTGAGGGCAGCTGTGCTCTAGTCACTTTTTTAGCATGCAGTTGACTGCGGCAATACAAATGACTCATCTTTGTCAAGAGAGCACTTCCAAGCAATCCTCGATTAACATTGGGTCATCTTGAATTTAAAAGCGTGGGCTCACTGAGAGTAATGAGGGCAGTAGCCTCGGCAAAAAAATGACGTGAAAGTGGTTGTCTGTGAGATACGCTTGATGCTATCCAAATCACAGTACTGAAGCATAGAACGGTCCAACTTTGTTCACCTCGAACCACCTTGAAATTACATACCAGAGTGTGAAGCCCAATGAAAAGTTTCATACAGCGTCACTTCACGACACGTGATAAAATCAATATCACAAGCTTACAATTGTGTAGTATCACCTTCAATCAAGTAAGTCTACGAATATAATTGAATGTTTTGAAAAGAACATGAGAAATCCAGAAAGGGGTGAGCCCCATGCAGCTTTGACACCTATGCGACGACTACGCAAAAAAGAATTGGCAAACATGTCAAAGAATGTGTTGGTTCCATCTGATTGATACTCCATTAGCAACAAGTTCTTGCACAAATTCTCTTAGAAAATGGACGAAATACACAAACCGATTCAGACTTTCAACTGAAATTTTCAAAATTACACATATAAGTGACAAAACGAAAACACAAAAGGCACAGGTAGGTGTGCAGTGTGACAGCGTGCCTCAGTTAATCGCTCCCCTAGATGAAGTGCTTCTTCCAAGAAGACCATTTCCTTCTCTGTCAATGAAACTGATGTCATGCTCACATAGTTGCTGCCTTAAAATCTTCTGGCCTTCCAGGCGTGCTGATAGTTAAGCTCTTGAACACTCTGCAAACATGCATCAGCACCTTTTGAAATACTTCACCTTAAACTGACTGAAACCTTGTTCAGTGCAGTCCTGTTGCGTAATACTTGTGCTTTGCTGCCGCTGATTATGCTTTCAAAGAAGATGGCACTCTTAACCCTCTTGTACCAAGTTTGGAACCTCGATGACCATCTGGTGCTCCAGCAGACAAAGTGCATTTTTGGCAAACGATGTATATTCAGTCTTGAATGCCCAGTACATAGAAAAATGCAGTGGCAGTCCTGAAGTAAAGACCAGCATAATGATACAGGCATTCTCACCCTTGACACTAACAGCATCTGAAAAAAAGGTGTTGTCGCCGTCGGTTATGCAAACTTCTTTCCTGGTGTCTGCAAAGCAAACATACACCTTAGTGATGACCTGACACTTGATATCTCTCTGGTTGCCTGCAATGAACATTTTTTTAAACACAAAGCATAACTTTTGTGCCTCCCTGTCCTTCCCACCTAAAGAAGTTGACATAGGAAGCCCTCCCCCCCGCTCGTCTCCCTCTTGCTTGATGCTTCCAACAACAGTTCCGAGAAATGAAGTCTTTTTTTGGTGTGGATTTTTCTTAAGTAAAGACCCCATGGCAGTACATTATTGCACCTCTAAAACAATGGGAGTTGTTTTACCACACATTGTATTGACTGTATTCATGCTTCGTTTGATTTAGACTTTCGCACCATCCGTGTTGACAGTGTGGGAGACGTTACACCTTGACGAGCCACTCAACTATTCCTTTTGAAGGCAACCGTCACTCATGCCTTTCAGAAAGCGGTCATGCGCTTCAGATTGCTTTCTCTTCGTGTCCAAAATACACGAATTCAACTTCTTTCTTGAGCTCAAACGTAACCAAGGAGTTTTGGACCTGAGTTTTTTGTAGTACAGTGCGAGCATGAAAAATGCTAACAAGAATTTGAATCACGGCTTTGCATGCTTGAGAAAAATAGTTACTCTTACAAGGTCTTCTCTCCACTGCCCCCATGCTTTCTTTAGCATGTAACTTGTTGGAGAAAGGATGGGCTTGCCCATGAACATGTGAATTAGTCCTAGAAGCTTCTTTATATATGTCTAGTTCAGTTTCACTGACGCCCCCCCAGGGGCATCTGCGCAAGCAGGCGGTTGGTGCGTAGCGACACCATGGACCCGAGCTAACGGGTGGGGGGGGGGGTTTCGAGTCTTTCCCACGCCCAGCCGTGCGTGGCTTTGCCGTGTCCGGGGAAAAAGGGATCCCGGGGGTTGAACCGACGCTGGGTGATTGGACGTTTAAGGCCCCCAGGCAGAGGCAACACACCCCTTTGGCCCCGGCGTAACGTAGACGGCACCCCTGGGCTGACCCGCCCAGGGGAAATCGGCAGTTGCCTTTTCCTGTCCTGTACGGGCCTCTTCCATTCACGGCTTCCGGAAACCGTTGGATTGTTGTCGCTGTCGACTACTTGACGCGATACGCAGAAACAGCTGCTTTGCCTGCTGCCACAGCACGCGACGTATCTTCTTTTCTCCTGCGGAACTTCATTCTCCGTCACGGCGCACCGCGTGAACTTCTCAGCGACAAAGGATGTGTATTCCTTTCTGAAGTCGTCAACGCACTCCTTGCCGAATGCCGTATCATTCATCGGACTACCACCGCCTACCATCCGCAGACGAATGGATTGACGGAAAGATTCAACCGTACCCTAGGGGACATGATATCAAAGTATGTTGCCTTTGATCACTCTGATTGGGACCTCATTCTACCTTTTGTGACGTACGCGTATAACACTGCTCCACAGGCAACTACAGGCTTTTCGCCATTTTTCCTGTTATGTGGCCGAGACCCTTTCACCACACTAGATACCATTCTACCCTACCACCCCGATTCCTCCGAGTCTACGCCTATCTCTGAAGCTTCCCGCCATGCCGAGGAATGCCGTAAGCTCGCACAGTCATTTACAACTGTCGACCAATGGAGACAAAAATCTCGACGGGACGATAACCCGCCGTACTCTAACTTTGTTCCTGACACTCTTGTGTGGCTTTGGGTTCCCGCTGTGCCTACAGGCCTTTCCTCGAAGCTTGTTTCAAAATACCATTGACCCTATCACATTGTCTCGCAGACTTCACCTGTTAACTACATCGTCAAACCCGTTACGACATCCACAGACCAGCGCTTTCGGGGTCGTGAAACCGTTCACGTACAGCGGTTGAAACCTTATTACGAACCGCTCGTACTCTGTTCACCGTGAGTCACCAGGATGGCTCCTTTTTCGACGGGGGACGAAGTCTAATGAAGAGGAATGCCCACTATTAAAGCGACATCGACACGTTTGAGCGAGGCACGAGCTAAGACTGCCTGGTTGCTGCTGCGACGCTGCCCGTACACCCGGCTCGCTCTTGCTGCTTCTGCACCGACGGTGCTACCGCTTTTGAGCTTGCATTTGCATTATATTGCCTTTGTGGGCTTTTTTCACACGGCAATTCGTTCCATCTTTGGTTAGCATCTCCACGTCCATGGTTGTTGTAACTTTGGTGGCACCAAATTGTTTCAAAATTTTAGCCTACAGGTTTTCCCTTTTGTGTTGAGAAGCCCGGAGTGTTTCAAACGGGTCCAGTGGGCTTGACTGCAGCATGGTATTGTGTTGTGTGGTTAGCCTTGCTGTTGTCAATCATTGTGAGCTGGTTCGCGAGTTGGTTACGAGTTCGCAGCTGGGGGGGGGGTCAAAGCCAGGCCATCGTCCTCGTCAACAGCCATTCTCTTCGTGCCTAGCGGTTGGGAGCGCTTGCCAGCCGAGATTTTCCGCGCGGGGGAGGAGCTGTTACGTTTGGCCCGGCGATTCATCTGGGCAGACGCCATTGTGCGTAAGCTGGTCTACTGGGGAGGCTCTCAACTCCATCGGCGCACAGATGCCAGACGCTGTCAAAGATTTCGGCAATTACCCAGACCATGTGGCAAGCAAAGGCGAGTTTCTGACTTTCAAATGCGAACTCTTTCATCGTCCCTTCGAGCAGCAGTGGTGCCTGATGACCTCGGCGACTCATCTAGTGAGGCGGAAGCTGTTGTCACCGGCGCCAGAGTTGACGGGGGAGCGGCGCTCTTTTAATCCTCAATGAAGTAGCCGATCGGCCAGCTGCCTATGCTCGTCAGGCATTGTCCCTGCTAGGCGGAGGATGAGACGTCGTGTCGCCACGACGCCGTAAATTGTACAAGAGAGGACAACAAAGACAGCATATTTCTTGGAAGAGGTCGTGGCGGCCGCCGCAAATCACCCCGCTAATTGAGCGAACCGATCGGCGGACCCTTTGATGTATGCTGTCAGGATCTTGGGGCCTCTCGACTAGCGGCACACACACACAATGAGGAAGAGCCCTGCTGGCACCACCTTGCAGTGCAGTGATCACGACTCAATAATGGACGTGCACGTGGGCCGTGCATTCTCGTCCCTCTCACCTGTTGTGTGGGTGTGATTGGTGTTCTACTCGGAGAGGAGGAGCCCGACAGAGCTTAAAACGACGCCGCAGAGTGTTGGACGTGGCTCTGAATCATGTAACGGTTCAACCACCACGCTCATGGTTTGTGAAACCACTAACCTTTCTTTGCTGTAAATATGTGTAAATAGTGCCATAAACCTGTTTGTTTTCGTATCCTCTTCTAGACAGCGTTCTTTTCCTCCACCCGGCTACACCACGCTACTACAAGAGACCGGGTAGACCCCCATTCGCAACAACTGGTGGCAGCGGGGGGATGCCATCAGCGACCTTCCTTCCGATCCTTAACAAGTTGCGCACTCTTCATAGTTGAAATGAACTCCTTGCGCCTCGCTATCCCTTGCAATATGTTTCACGGCACTTACGCTGGTGATTTACAGGTTGCTTTTGAGGGAAGATGTGGGTTTTTAATACTCTTTCTTAAACTTTTGGCTCAATCTCAACTAAACTTCACTAACTGAGAGAGTTTTTATGCTTATTTCAAATCTATAATTTGTTGCATAATAGCTTGAATTGTTCAGGAAATACTAAGGTTTCAGTTTTCATTATTGCCTATCTTTTGTGGGATTTTTTTGCAATTTCCCCTTAAAAATTGAACAAGTAAATACATAATTCCAATGCTTAAGACTTGCTGTAGAGGGTAATGCTATTTTTTACCATTTGAAGGCATTTGATAGGCATGGAAATGTACAAACACCTATGATGAATATCAAAACGAATAAAATAATTACAACTTTGTCGCTTTCACTAAAATATAACATTAGAAAAACCCCGTAAGGCTGAGTGAAATGTGCAAAAACAACGAACTGAGAAAAATGCATTTGAAATTTCCAGCAACTGTAACTTTTGCTAAATTGAAGCTACACACCGTTTTATAGCTCTATATTATACGATAATGACCATGCTGATTTTATGACTGTAGCCTCCAAAAATATTTGTCATAGTTTATTCCAAAACTATGACATGGTCATTGATGCAGTAGGAGAATTTTTTTTTACTTTTTGGTCGGTACATTGAGTTGCAAGTGATGGAAATGCCCACATATTGAACAATAATGTTGTCCTTTCATATACAGTACACCTACACATTGTTCAGGCTGAAAACACATAATATTTATTTTACAAGAAATTGTCACCCTTTGAAGGAAGACAGTGCTACAGCATACCGGGGCTATAAGCAGGGTCCCCTGCTGTCTTGTGACGCGGTACAAGCCTCGTCTTGGTTGTGTTGCTGCCGAGATGATTTCTCTGCAATTTTTGCAGCCTGTTTTTGTCTTTTTCGAGGCTGCGAGGAACCTGGTTGTAGCCCCTGCTTTAGCCTAGCTTCTCGGCAATTTTACGTAGCTCTTCGTTACGCCTTTGTTGAAACAGCTTATGGCTTCTGCAACAGCCCTTTCAATGCTGCGCAAGGATGCATGCTGGGTTTTAGGGGCCTGCTGCCAAATCACACAGTGCAGGCCTTCACTTGAGTTCTGAGCTATCCCATCACTGAACCTTACCAGGAGCGGTTTGTCGCTCAGCCGCCTGAACACGGGCACAAGTTCCTCGCTCACAAAATCAGGCAAGCTGTCTTTCTGTGGTGGGGGCTTCTCATTCTTCGCCACAGCTTTTTGGTACTTGCATTATGAGTCAGGGCCTTCAGGGCAGAGGTCATGCCTTGTTGCTTTGTCTGTAGACATGGGCTGCAGAGTTGCAAGCACAGCTTTCTGCGTGCCTGGAACGTCCTTCCTGTGACTTCTCAAGACATAGCCTTAGTAAGAGGTGATCCTCTTGATTTTCTGTTAAGTTAGCCTGCCCTTACCGCCTATCGAGCCACCTTGAGCTTTTTTTTAAACAAGTGTACGTAAGGCAGCTCCCATACGCTTCCGCACACGATTGATGCAGTCTTTTTTGGCTACCTTGAGATAACCGTACACTTCATTTTCGGTAATAGCATGAAATCTTTTGCTGTCACCGTCCAACCGCATGGTCGTATACGGAAGCTTGTGCTTTTCAAGTGACCGCCCAAACAAGTGTAGGGGTGCCTCCACTTCCATCTGGCCAGCTTTGCTGTCAACATTCTTCGGCACAGCGGGGCATGCTGAATGAGCCAGGCAGAACGTCCTGTTTCTCTTTCTTTGGGTTCTTTGGTGCAAGCGAGGCAAAAGTTCGACGGTAGGATATGGTGTATAACGAGACCACTGTACATTTTATTAATGCAGCCATCGCATATATGTGACCTATGTCCGCGTGAGAGCCAAGTGTCATCATATATAACGTTGACGTTGCTGAGCGCTTTGCCGAACTCCGCATAGAGCTCTTTGACGTCAACAACACTCGCTACTTCACACACGGCAGCTGTCGCACTGAAGGCTTCCTTCATTAACATCATGTGGCTTTGATACGTCTTGAGGTGGAGCCCTCGATGCGAAATGTTCATCATGACGAAGAAGTTCCACAGAGCCGTTGCCTCCTAGCCGATTTTATTGATGGCCTTCATGGCATGCAAACTCACTTTGAATGGCCTTATTTTGGCGTCGGTCTTGTCGGCTACACGTGGGGATGAAAACCACTACGCGAAAGTCGCAACTGCTGCACGTGACAACGAGGTTCACACACAGCCCGTACTTTTTCTTGCCCTTCGAAAACGTCACGCTTTTTTTTACCGCAATCGCGGCAGACAAGCTTAAATAACGAGTCTATCACCGCCAGGTTAAGAATGCCGAATTCTGTTTCGTTTTTTTTTGTCATCAGCCACATCAACATGTAGCAGCTTGAACTTGCATTCCGTCATGCACTGTGATGCGAAGGATGCCTTGAAGCTTGCCGCATTCCTGGTGCACTGAGCAGACTCGTCCACGAAATAAAATGTTTTGTCAATGCGGTCTTGGATGTTGCTGGAAGTGCCAGATGATACCACGATGTAACAATCCAAGGAGGTGCTGCAGCTGATCCCTGGCGAGGGCACTGTTTCAAACACAACAGGTGGCCGCGGCTGCGCGCTGTCGTCGGAATGCACAGCTTCGACCACATAGGGCGACCTTGGCCGCACGTTGTGGCCTTGGATGTTGCTGGAGGCGGCAGGTAATCCAACGTTGTAACAATCAGAATAGGTGCTGCAACTAAGCCCTGAAGAGTGCATCGTTTGGCGGCCTCTACCTCCACCATGCCAGGCCTGCTCGAAGAGTTTTTTATGGTTAGTAAAAGCCCTGCGAAATATTGAAAAGTGACGCAAAACTGGACTTCCACACGCATCAGGAAGGGGCGCCCTCACACAGGATCACTGTGCCATAGCCAGCATCAAGGAAAAAAAAGCAGAAAGAAACAATACGGATCACCCTTACCGCGCGCTCCCCAGTGGAAGGAACACGCATCACTTTGATTTTGTAGAGTCAAATTTTAATCATAAGTGCTCCAGTCGCATTATGGACGAGAATAGTTGGCAACGAGATATGTATCATGATGGTGCCGTACAGTCGAGCGGAAGGTATACTTGCAATATTTCTACAGATGTTGTTTGCGGCCAACCTCCACATACACCGTTGCCAAATTGTGGAACATTATATTTCAACGAAAAAGAGTTGGAGCGGTTGCTTGCAGTAGTCTTATCAAAGGGAGCTCCTTCATTCCTTTTACGGGAGGGAGTGCAGTTACTTGTTATTTTTTATATCACGCGGGCTGTCTTCATCAACATGAAAATCCATTTACTTACTTGCATACAGAACTACACAAGACTCTGAGAAAAGAGGGAGCGAGCAAGCTAGCAACTGCTACAACGCCTACCTTCTCTTTCTTGGGAGGAGGGCAGAGATTCAGAAAAAACAACGTAGCTGTCGGAAAAATGAGTATTTTTTTTGTTCGTGGCCGAAAGAAGGATGCTACAGGGTTTTAACCTTGACTCTTGGGACAACGTGAGTGCAAAAGTCCAAGAGTAGCTTGCGTTCTGCGCATGCGCCCTAGCGGGCCACAAGTGTCTTATTTGTGCCCTCTATAGCTCGTTGGGTCACGAATTTCAAAAAATCTAGTGTTTCGCAGGAGTTGTGTGCCTCCAACTAGTACTCTATTATGTTTATTCTTCGTTCATTGTCGAATTTGGCGGATCTTGAAAAAATATTCTGACGCACTCTATATGACTGAGAACAATACTGCGCCGATCGGAGAAGTGCTGCGCGTATGTTTAATTTTTCATTTTTTTATTTCCTGGCTTGATGCTTATTACTGAAACATTACAATGCTGCAACTATACACACTGAATTGAGCAATGGTATCGTGACACATTTTCGAGATATCCCTCTCCAAAGTGCGCTCCAGAAATACGTGAGTATTGTGTTTTTCTGTGCCCCAGTACGGAAAACGATGGTTATAAAATTTAACCGGAATAACAATGCATTTTCCTGGGAACCTTAAGATCTGTATTCAAAAATCCATATTGAACTCAGTGTTTATTCGATGCATATAATTAGCAAGTGATGTACTAAACTAGTGCTTTTGGTTAACTTTCAATTGGCGTGACATTGAAGTTAGCCGTTCAAGCCATGTGCACGATGTGTTATACCAGGTTGTAGCGTGATGGTGCACCGTGCTTGTTTTTTCACTCTTTTGATGTAATATGTGCTCGCAATATTTCATAATTTACGATATTTTTCCAGTTCGCCCACAAGAAGGCATCTCATCAGACTCAAACGAAATGCCAGATGACTTTGGATGCTGCCGTCGGTAAATTAATCACAACTATCAAGAAACTACCAGCTTCTCACAATATCCAAAAATTCTTTACACGCTGCGTCGCTGAAATGGTAGCCCTAGGTGGTCTTCCACTTTCCTTGACGAAAGGTGCCGGGTTTAAACGCCTCATTAAATTCTTGAAGTCCGAATTGACCCTGCCATCGCCAAGGACAGTCTCACGAACACTCGAGTCCCTTGCGACAAATATCGCACTGCCGCAGCTGAATAAAACGCTGTCGAAAGCCCCTAATAAAAACCTGCACTTCATCGTGGACGTCTGGACTAGCTGCATTCGCGAGTCTATTATTGGCATAAGAGTACAGTTCATTCAGAACTGGAAACTTAAACAGCACACGGTGTCATTTAGACACATTGAAGGCCGCCATACTGGTGAAAACATGAGGGAGACGTTTTTGGCGGAATTGCGGTCTCGCGGTATTAGATGAGTACAAATGGGAACCGTAGTCTGTGATAATGCCGCAAACATGACCAAGGCCTGTAATATGGAGGGCCACTTTGATGGAGATTGGCAAGATGTGCCGGCTGATGAAGACGAGTGTGACGAGGCCACCCAATATGAAGAAGCTTTTAAGGGTCTAATGAGGAAATGACAATGACCTCATTTCACAGATGTGCCGCTCACACACTTGAGCTCGCAGTGAACGCAGGACTGCGTGAAGACGAACGTGCGAAGGAAGTTTTGGAGCTAATTATTGCCACTGTAAATGTCTTCAGACGCTCATCCTTCAGGACTGAGCGTCTGAAAGTGTTTTGCGGAAAGGACTTGATTTCTCAAGCAGGAACAAGGCGGAATTCCTTGGTCGCGGCACCCAAACGCCTGACAGAGGTAACATTTTTACTTTATCAATCACGATATGTCTGTCTTTTTTGTTTTTTTACTCTTCACCTTAGGTAAAACGTGCAGAGCTACAGCCACAGCGAACGTTATTCGTAAAAGTAGAGGTCAGCAGCAATCAATGCATAAAAACTCTAACGGGGATTTTGGGACACTTATTCCAGCTAAATATACTTGATTTTATCAATATGAAAAGTTGTGTGAGGTTTGCCAGTTCGATGAAAGCATTTATTCGTCTTCTACGGGCCATCGAGGTGGTTTCTAGCTAAAATATACTTGATTATCACTTTGAAAGTTGGTCATGCTTTGCCAGTACGATGGGAGTATTTAATTGTCTCCTACGAGCGATTGAGGCGCACTCCTGGGCGAACATGTGCTATAGAAAAGTATAGCAGAAAAGGAACTGCCGGCAACATTTAAAGTGTAGAAATGTTTGTTTGCAAAACACCAGGGGTGTAGCCAAGGGATATTATGCCAGGCTTGCGAGTTCAGCTAGGCTTCTTATGAATGTAGTGCACAGAAAAGCTAACTGCGGACGTGACGGAAGCTGCTTGGCAGGGATCGCTGCAGCCTTTATTCAGGGAAAGTTCAATACGAGCAACTACAGCCTAAATTTTTTTTCTTGGTTATTTTGGCAATTAGTGGTCTTGCTTTGGGCGTGGCCACAAACTACAATATGAAGCAACTCTAGTTAGTGTTTCACTTGCATCTGATAAGAATGTTCATATGTATATCAGCAGTGATTTAGTTTTGTATAATTACAGAGTAATGTTGTTCCTTCTCAAACGCAAGCAATCCCGTTACTTTCTTGTTATTCAGCTGATCTCCAACTAACAGACAGCTCGCTCATGAGCGCACGTGAGGCCAAGAGACTGCTGCCTAATAAAGTTCGGTTTCATTTCATACGTACGTGTTCAACTCCGTAATAGCAGTGCTGAAAGAGTTCAGTGAGAATCACCAACAAAAGCGCATCAGCGTCGGTCAGCTGGAACTGAATGCTGCTCGCTTTCAACAGCTCCTGATGTTGCTAAGACCACTTGGAGACGCCACTGACAGACTGCAATCTGACAACGTGACTTCATGTGATTTACACGTCACGATCAGTTCGTGCTACGCGCATGTCAACAATTGCCGGACTTCTGAGTACGTACACAATTGGAGGCCTGTTAAAGAAAAGAAAAAAGCACTGTTTTTTAAATGAAATTGTTTAAAGTGTGATTTGGAAAGCGGGTTTCCTTGATATTCGTGTAGCTGGCGACTACTTTCCTAAACCCACGCAAGGCGACTCGCTTGCATTCGATCTTCGTTTCGTACTCTTCCTGTAAGGGCACATTAAGACACATTATTATCGTAATAGCTTTAATATTCGATTTATTGTTTTAATAGCTTGCTTTATTAGCTCTAATAGCTTGTTTCAGTAGCTTTATTAGCTTTATTATTCAATCTACAATAATACTATTGTAAAAATAAAATACCATGGTAGTCGTCAAGCGAGATGGCACATGTTTGCAATTGTATTGATAGAACATTGAACAATAAAAATATGAGCTCAGTCATTGGAGTACAGAGTAGCATTACGCGTGTTGGTTTTTAATAATAATAATAATAATAATATTTAGTGATTGCTTTCGTGTCTTGTATGTCAGGCGATACTCTTGTGCCGTTACACATGTTCATTTTCAGATTTGTACGCCTAAAAGAGAAAATTCTCGAAGAAACGAATGAGCGCTTTGAAGATGCGCTGCGTGATGACCTCTTCGTCGCATCAAGCGTAGTGCACCCACGGCAAAAACTGTGTGTTTTTAATGCATTTCTTGCCCCTGGCCTATAAAGCCCACAGCAAAGGAAGCAACAGCAGCTGTTGAAAGGCTTCTAGAAAACCACGCGCAGGTATGCCGGTATTTCCGTTAATCTAATACTTTGTGTACGTGAGAGTCAGAAATCGCTAATTTGCCCCAATGACTGACGAAGTTATATATAAATGTTGCAACGAACCGGCATGAGTGCTTACATTCATGCCTTGGTATAGTGACTTTATGACTTTCTTTTGTCTAATTAAACTTAACACACCAAAAATTGTCTTTAAACTTTGAATTTCGTGAACGCAATTGTGCCTGGATATATCTGCCGTGTTTGGAATAAAGAATTGAACATTTGCACACTGGAGCCTAAATTTAAATTTTCTCGCACACTTGGGCATCTCCAAAGCTGAATGCATGCACGTGTTACATTTATGAATTTGTGAACTCTCCTCTCTTGTGAAACGTTCCGTAAGACAATACGGTAAACAACTTGTTTTCAAATCGACGAATCTAAGTATTTTCCATTAAAATGCCCTATTCTTTGTTGAGAATCTTATAGAATGACTATAAATTATTAGAGGGATATACAAGACGCTTCGGCAGGATTTCTTGACTACCCACTAATAGGCCTTCAAATATAAAACGTATAGAATTTGTACACCATTTATATACGGAAATCATGATCACTTGATCGAAAGCAGCATCGGCGTGCGCAGAACTCCGAATGTGGGAAGTTCGACGCAGACCCCCGACGCTACCGTGATTTACATTGGAAACCTCGATTGCGAATCCGCATGAGCCGATTATTGTACGCATATTTGCAATAAACTGAAACTCATTCAATGTATGGGGCAAATTTCGCTCCTTTTAGAAAGGAGCATCCTCCCCTAATGAGCACTGACGTTCGTCAGTGCTCATTAAAGTGGAAAGCTGTTCTGCAGTAATTATGTAGTGCCTTCCACCTACCGCGGGCCGCTGTGACATCCAGTGACTAGCGGGAAAACAGTTTAATTCGGTAAAACAGCACATGCTTTTTGTGAATTTACATAATTACTAAATGCCGACATAATATTACGTAGGAATTAACGTCCCATAACCACAATATTATTATGGGAGACGCCGTCGAGAAAGCCTCCGGAAGTTTCGATCTTTTTTTTAGCATCCACTGACAGCACGCACTGGCTTCCACCCTTTCGCTCTCATTGGAATGTGACCGCCGCGGCCGGGATCAAACTCGTGGCATTCAGGTCAGCAGCCAAACATCCTAACCGCTCGCAGTGACCTTACACTCTCGCATATTTATTTGATAACGTAAAATGCAGTTTATACAGTTTGACGGAAATGTTTTTCAGATGCATCACGAAAATTGATAAACCGCTTACCATCTTACCAGAAGACGCTCCAACACGTAATCGTCTTGAGCCCCATCAGGTCCAAGTATTGTGACTTACTCCGTCTGAATGACCTCTGCAATGCTCCACTATCCACAGACATAATCTTGCAGTCGCTTCATCGGACCCTGCGTGATGGGGAAAGGTGGTTAGATTTGATTGGCACTAGTTCGAACTAAAAATGCGGAAAGAAAACATGATGATGAAGCGCACTCCAAGAGTGTTCGCCTGGTCTTCCAAGTTCTCTCTTTGTGTATTCACTAGAGAAAGTGTGTGTACTTGTCGTCCTGCTACCTTACTAACCATGTGGCAGACTCTCGCCTCATCTGTGTATGAATTAATGCCTGATAAGAATTTATGCCAACTTTTTCTTCTAGCCTGTCGGCGCACCCTCCTTCCTCGAGGCTTGATCTTAATGTTTATAAGATTCTCGGCTACAGGCGAGTTTATAAGCAACTTCCATGCCCTATTTTGTTCTTTGCGTGCGTTACGGCCCCCACTATTCAACCATATGACTCATCGTCTGCCTGACGGTCCACGTGTTTGTGGTATAAATTTCGTTTCAGAATCAATCAAAAAGGCTGTGATCAAAACTGCTGTCAAGTAGCTCATAGCAGTTTCTATGCTTAACGCCGCCATGTCAGTCCAAGTTAATACAGTCATTTTGTAAAACTTTTCCCAATCGGCTTTGTCGGTGAGCCATTTGGGGACCTGTGCAGGACATGTATTTGTTATTGATGTTCTGATAACGATAGGAAAATGGTCACTATGTATAAGTTAAGAATGACTTCCCATTTAAGTAGAGGCAGGAGTGATGGCGATGTTATGCTGAGGTCTCCTGTTGAGTACGTATTGTTAGCGATGTTGTAATATGTTGGATTTTTGCGATTCTGGAGGCACGCGCCGGAAGAAAAAGGTTTGGTTTGGTTTGGAGTTTGTAGTGCATAGGCAGCTTAGGCCATCATGCACCAAACGCATGGTGTTATTGTTTTAAAATGTTGGGATGTCTCGCCGAGTCCTAGCAAAGGTAAGGGCTTCGAGCATACCAACCAGGTCAAAAAAGACCTCGATCGCCTTCTTAAAAGTGGGAAGCCCTACGAGGTGTTCCTGTGTATTTAGACAATGCAGTGTATAAGTTTAAGTTTGTCTGAAAATTCTGCTTCTTTTAGGAAGCTAAAAACTTCTAAGTTATCAACAAGCGCGTCTTCACTTAAAAGCAGTGCAGAATGAAGAGGTATATGTTGATTGTAAAATACGGCAAAATGCTTTTTCTGTAATTCTTCTAGTTTAGTGCATCACATTAAAATACGATTTACTTATAGCTCGCCCCTGCATTTCGGACACGGAGGTTTGTCCTCTTTTGCTCGTAAGTAATTGTGGGTGAGGTGTGTATGTCCAATGCGTAAATGACATAAAACTTCTTATATGAACCGTTCTTGGTGTGAGCAGGACTTCCATTCTTTTAAGATGGGTTCCACTAGGTGGAGCTTGTTTTATGTTTCTGAGTGCCATCTAGCCTGCTATGCATTTCTGAGTTTGTGGTGTTCTGATTTTAGAACACCTTTGTAGAGAATGCTGACGTTCTTTATTTCTTTACGTCGTGCTTTCGGTGCACATTCATCTGCTTTCTTGTTTCCACAGATTTCGACGTGGCTCGGTACCCAGGAAAGCTTTATGTTGTCTCCGGGTTCTATAACTGTTATTATGTTGTGTGGGATGTCGCCTATCATTGCTACACATGCATTTCTCGGATGAAGGGCTCTTAGCACACTTAATGAGTCTGTAGATTACACTTTTCTCGATGTTTCCATTTTGATTTTTTTCACCCTTATTGATACAGGATAGCTTTCTGCGGTAAATACGGATGCACACTGGGGTAACCGAACTGTATGTTCCCAGTGGTTGTGTATTACCGCACTTCTAACACATCGTGTCGATTCGGAACCATCGGTGTAGAATGCTGTGTGTCTCGCATATTTTGCCTGAATTGCTAGAAATTCTTGTAGTATATGCTCATGCGGGGTTCCCTTTTCTTGAAATTTAGTCTGCGTGAAGTCACATACAGAGGGGAGGCAGTACCAACGAGGGAGTGCATTGGGTCTCTGAGCAATCATCGTCAACATGTCCTTTATATTTAAATCTTGGCACGTCTCTTCAAATTAGAGGAGCGGCCTAATTGCTTGGGGTTTGTTAATAAATAGTGTTCTGGATTGGCATAGAGTTACTATAGCATGACAAAGGTGGTTGGGCATTGATCACATCTTTAGAATGTATGAGCATGTGAGCATGATTATTCTGTCTCCCAGTGGTGGTTCATTTGCTTCTACATACAGACTTTTTATAGGTGACGTCCTAAAGGCATTGGTTGTGAGGCGCAGACCTTCATTGTGTACCGGATTCAGCGGTTTCAGATACGATTTTCTCGCTGATCCATATATTATACTACCATAATCTAGACAGGATCGTACAGCAGAGCGGTAAATTTGTAGTTGGCCTGTCCTATCTGAACCCCAGCGTTTGCGTGACAGAAACTTCAGTATCTTCAGAAATTGGGATGTTTTTTTTCTTTAACGCTTTTATGTGTGGAAGGAATTTTAGCCTTTTTTCAAATACTATACCAAAAGCATATGTTTTTTTACTGGTAATTCTATTAGATTTAGGTGTAAGGTAGGGTCTGTCTGTATGCCTCATGCGAGAGAAAAGAGAATGGCCATGGTTCTTGTGCAGGAAAGCGGAAACCATTTGTGTCCGCCCACATTGTTAGTTTGTTAATCACTAACTGCACTTGTCTTTCACATGTCGAAGTGTTGCAGGATGTGCTAGCTATTTGGAGGTCGACGACGTAGAGCGAGTACATCATGGACTTAAGTATTACTTTGCTGATCGAGTTCATTTTTATGGCAAATAGTGTTGTGCTTAGAATGCACCCTTGTGGTACTTTATTTTCTTGAGTGAAACTTTTCGATGGTGTTGACCCTAGGCGTACATAGAATGAACGTTTAGATATCAAGTCTTTGAGGCAGTTCAACATCCTTCCGCGGATTTCTAGCTCACCCAAGTCCTGGAGGATTTCCGACCTCAAGGTAGTGTCGTATGCCCTTTCTCAGTCAAAAAAGTCGGCCAGACAATTTTGTTTGTGTACGAAGGCTTCACGGACGATGTGTTCAAGTTGTACTAGGTGATCGGTTGTGCAGCATAAATTTTAAAACCACACTGATGAATATCGAGCAGTTTGCGTGATTCCAAGGCGAATGACAGCCTAATATTAACAACACTTTCGAAGGACTTTGCGAAACAGCTGGTGAGAGCTATCGGTCTGTAGCTACTAGCACTGGTTGGGGGCTTTCCCGCTTTCGAAAATAGGATGATGATGGTTTTGTTCCAGGCTCCAGGTTATTTTCCGGATATCCAAACTTGATTGAAGAATGTTAAAAATATTTCTATGGTGCATTCGGAGAGATGGGCTTACACTTCGTAGTGTATCTCGTCGGGTCCCGGTGCAGATTTTGTGCCTGTTTTCAATACTGTGCGTATTTATTGATAAGTAATTAGGCAGTTGTATGGTTCGTGTGTGTTTCCACTTGTTGGAAGTCTTTTTTTTCGGCTGCGTGTTTGTGTTTCAGAAATGATTGTGTATAATGTGACGAGCTGGAAACAGCAAAGAAGAATTCACCGATAATAATCGCATGTTCTTCAATGCTTGTCTGTACGACAGGAGGCGTCGGCAACGGTACAGTGAACGGAGAAACTTGCCGTCCATCTTCCAGACCCATTCCCAAATTTCCATTGATGTCGTGGTGCGGTTTATGGAAGAGATGTACTTTTGCCACAATTATTTTTAAGCATTGCGACGGAAGTATCTGGCCTTGGCTCTAGCTTTTTTAAAACTTACTAAGTTTTCCGGTGTTGGGTACCTGCGAAAGGTCCTCCAGGCTTTATTTTGCTTCTGTTTAGCTTCTCTGCATTCGTATGTATATTATGTTTTTGCGATTTTCTTTTGCGAGTCCAGATGTCTGAGGGATAGATAGCCGGGCAGCTGTTACGATGCAGTTTGTAATACATTCATTTTGTTCATCTAAGTTGAGCCCTTCGGTCCCTAGTTTTTCCAGGCAAGCCTTTTCTCGGAATAGGGCCCAGTTGGCTAAATGTAGCTTCCAACGTCATGGTTTTTGTTGAATGACTTGAGGTGCTGTTGTTTGGCTGATTAATATGGGCAGATGGCTGCTTCTATATTTCTTGAGCTAGGAGAGCAGTAGGCTGATATTTCTGTATTATGTAGGCATATATTATTGCTCTATATAAAATTTCTATGATTTGGCTTCTAGCGTCAGTTTTTTCACTACACCAAAAAACGGAGTGTGCATTTAAATCTCGAACCACCAAATATTGCTCTGGCAGCTGTTCTATATGGTGTCCCAAATCAGAAATGGCTATTTTAATATGTGGCTCCAAGTATGCGCTGCACAATGCAATCCATTTAAATGTGTGTAAGGCGGCCGCCACGGCTTCTATTCTGGTTGTAAGTTTGTGTTCTCGCGCTGGTACTCCGCTCTTGACTATAATTGCAACACCATATGAGAGCCTACTTGCATACTCTCGGTCGTGCCGGAACACACTGTAGTTTTTCAAGACGTTTGTATGTTTAGGACCTAGATTAGTTTCCTGTAAACACAAGGCTACTGGTGAGAAAGTGGCTAGTATGTCCTTTATGTCGTTTAAGTTATGTAGGAGTCCCCTGCATTCCAGTGTATGAAAGCCATGTTGTAAGTTACAGGTAGTGTAAAACTCAAGTTTTGCTATCAGGCCCAGCGATTCTGGGCTTGTCTTTTTTCTGATCTAAGGAGTCCCGCCGTCGTTCTAACGTGGACGGTCCAGGACTACCCGACTTGTGTCCATCGCATCGCCTGACACGATGGACGTCCGTCCTGATTGTTCAGATTTCTTCTAGTTAAGCCTCGCCGCATAGAGAAAGGCTTTTAAGCTCGCTGAACTTAAGGTTCGCACAGCTCGAGTTTGAGGTAGTGAGGCAGCAGGAGCTGCGTCCACTTTGGGAGCTGAGTGCCCTGCCATGGCGTCACTAGGTGTGCCTTGGCAGGTGCTGATGGCCGCTATGTTGCCGCGCCCTGCTGCAGCTCAATGGAGTAGCTTCTGCTTTCCATCAACGAAAGACGCTTCCGCGCTTCTCTGAAGCTGATGTTTTCCTTAACTTTGATAGTACCAATGCTTTTTTCTTGTTTCCATATTGGGCAAGCATGCGAGAACGCAGAATGACTACCCTCGAAGTTCACACAGTGGTGTGATTCGACTTCGCAATTTTTGGAAGTGTGTTCGTCAGAGGCACACTTAGCACATACGTTTTGGCTTCTGCAGCTTTGCGAGGTCGTATCGTTGGCATTAAAAGCAGCGCCGCGGGTTTGGTATGTATGGGCGTAGTTTGAATTTGGTGTATCCAACTTCCCAGTTTCTGGTAGCATGATCGATGCGAAAGTGAGAACGAATTGCTTTGTTTGTATTTCCTTTTTTCCTCGTTTGATTTTTATTTTATACACAATTGTAACGTTTTGGTCCTTCAGACAATCCAGCAGTTCTTCTTCACTTACATATTTGAGGTCATCATCAGAAATCACGCATCGGACAGTGTTTAGTGATCGAAAAGATGTAATAAACACGGCAATGTCTTCTAAGGCAGTGATTTTTGAAAGGTTCCTATACTGGTGCTTGTACAGTACTTCCAAAAGAAGGTCACCATTGGCTAGTTTCTTGATTTTACACCCTTGCCCTAAGGTGTCGGTTAGCATTCTGGATAATTTGAAAGAGGAGACATGTCTCGCTGATCTTTCTGCGTGCTCGCCGTGAATCGCATGATATCTTGGTACTGTGCATTGGTTGTTAGTAAAAATTTTTGATGTTACATCGGAGAGCGTCCTCTTTTTAAGGTGGCGATCAGGTGAAAAGACTGGAGAACCAATCTAGTTCGTGTGTGCTTCAACCGCAGTAGCAGCTGCCCACCATGGAGCCCAACGAAGGGACGGGACAGGGTCTCGCGTGCAAGACCTGCCCACGCCAGCTGTATACCACGACTATAACCGAATATGGCTTAACTCAGGGTGGTTAGCCACACAAAGTTAACCCTTTCCGCCAGAAAACAAGAAAGCAAACAGAAGAGAGGAGTAGACAGGACAGACAAAAAGTGAGGGGAAAGACGGAGATGTAGGGAAAGAGATAGGAAAAGCCAACTTCCGATTACCCCTGTGTGGGTCAGCCCAGGGGTGCCGTCTACGTGAAACCGGGGCCAAAGGGGTGTATTGTCTCGGCCGGGGGGCCTTAAATGTACAAGCACTCGGCATCGGCTCAACCCCCCGGACCCCCTTTTCCCGGACATGGCAAAGCCACGCACGGCTAGGTGTGGCAGGGAGTCTAAACTCCTTCGTTAGCTCGGGTTCGTGGTGTTACTACACACGAAACGCCTGCTTACGCAGACGCCCCTGCGTGGGGAAGAAAAAAGGAACTGTTAAATCAGGCGACCTCACGCATCGCAGCGAGTGTCACCCCATAAGCTATTATGCCCAATAAAGTCCCCTAGGACAACATATGGTTCTGGGAGTTGATCTATGAACGACTGGAACTCCTGTTTATTGAGTTGGTGATGCGGAGGTATGTGAATAGAGCAAATTGTGACCATTTCGTTGAAGAGGACAGCTCGGATGGCCACTGCCTCATGGGGGGTCTGAAGCACTAAATGGGCACGAGCTGTTCCCAGATCAACTATGATGGCAACACCACCATATGATGTCACAGCATCAACCCGATCTTTTTGAAGAATAGTGTAACTACGTAGGAAGTTTGTGTGCTTGAATTTTAAATGTGTTTCTTGCACATAGAGCACTTTTTGTGTATGTTTGTGTAGAAGTTCTTGGATATCGTCGATGTTTCTGAGCAGCCCTCTGACATTCCGCTGTAGTATTTGTGTCATTTTATTGTTCTGCGGTTTTGTGTGTAGAATAGTGTTGACTTAGGTTGCAGGGCCTCTATGGGGTCCTGTAATTTGGTTTTTTTGGCGCACTCCAAAGAGTTGCGCCTATCCTTCGGTGCTTGAGGTGCCGAAGGAGGGGTACTTGTATCTATCCCCTCCTGGGAGGTGATGGATGGTGCCTGATTAGCAGGCATGATAACAGAAGTTTCGGACCTTACTAGGGGTGCAGTGATCCGGGGTTCAGCAGAATCTGAAGTCTGCTGAACCTGCTTAGCAGGAGGCGGAGCCGCACAGGCTACTCCAGCCTTGGGCGCAGGCGGTGCGACCGTGGTCCCACGTTGTGTGACAATCGTGGGCGCAGAGAGATGTGATGTGGCGCCCTGGCGTGTTTTGATTCGACACTACGCCTTGGGAACTGTTCAGGGAATATTGTGGTGCGATAGATACAGGTGTGGTTCTAAAAAAGGATAAATTTTGTCAGGTTTTCATATTTGGTCTTTGTTTGGACTTTGAGAAGAAGGTCCCCACTAGCCATACGTGTAGCCCGATACCCTTGACCAAGGGTACTGGGAGAGGCATTTCGAAACAACAAACGGAGAGATGATTTTTGCGTTCTTTTCTTGTGTCTCACAGTGGATAACAAGGAAGCGCGGGAAAATTTCTTTTGGCTATATGAATACATTTATTGTTGCTTCGGTGCGCCCCCTCTTAGGAGGACGGCGATCAGACAATATAGGAAACGAAAAAGAGGCCATAAAATATATATAAATTCAGCAGCCATGCGAGCCGTCCACCATTGAGCCCAACATGGCGGACGTGGCAGCACAATTCTAAAGGCATGCCATTGCCAGCTGTACAAAGCCGCTATAACACCATAATATGTGACCAAGAGAGGGCACATACACAAGGTTAACCCTTGCCGCCTGGAAGACAGAAGTAAACAGAAGTGAGGAGTTGACAGGAAAGATTGAAAGTGAAAAAAATATGAAGATCAGGAGGGGGAGAGAGACAGGAAAAGGCAACTGCCGATTTCCCCTGGGCGGGTCGGCCCAGGGGTGCCGTCTACGTGAAGCCGGGGCCAAAGGGGTGTGTTGCCTCTGCCTGGGGGCCTTAAAGGTCCAATCACCCGGCGTCGGCTACACCCCCGGGATCCCTTTTTTCCCGGACACGGCAAAGCCATGCACGGCTGAGCGTGGGAACGAGTCGAAACTCCCCCCCCACCCGTTAGCTCGGGTCCATGGTGTCGCTACGCACCAACCGCCTGCTTGCGCAGATGCCCCTGCGGGGGCGTCAGTGGAACTGAACTAGACAGATATGGAGAAGCTTCTAGGAGTAATTCACATGTTCATGGGCAAGCCCATCCTTTCTCCAACAAGTTCATGCTAAAGAAAGCATAGGGGCAGTGGAGGGAAGACCTTGTAAGAGTAACTATTTTTGTCAAGCATGCAAAGCCGTGATACAAAATTCTTGTTAGGATTTTTCATGCTCACACTGTACTACCGAAAACTCAGGTCCAAAACTCCTTGGTTACATTGGAGCTCAAAAAACAAGTTGAATTCGTGTATTTTGGACACAAAGAGAAAGCAACCTGAAGCGCATGACGGCTTTCTGAAAGACATGAGTGACGGTTGCCTTCAAAAGGAATAGATGAGCGACTCGTCAAGGTGTAACGTCTCTCACACTGTCAACACGGATGGTGCGAAAGTCTAAATCAAACAAAGCATGTATACAGCCAATACAATGTGTGGTAAAACAACTCCCATTGTTTTAGAGGTTTAATAATGTACTGCCATGGAGTCTTTACTTAAGAAAAAGGCATCCCGCCAACTGTATACCACGACTATAACCGAATATGGCTTAACTCAGGGTGGTTAGTCACACAAAGTTAACCCTTGCCACCAGAGAACAAGAAAGCAAACAGAAGGGAGGAGTAGACACGACAGACAAAATGTGAGTGGAAAGACGAAGATGTAGGGTAAGAGATAGAAAAAGGCGACTTCTGATTACCCTTGGGTGGGTCAGCCCAGGGGTACCGTCTACGTGAAGCCGGGGCCAAAGGGGTGTGTTGTCTCGGCCGGGGGCCTTAGAGGTCCAATCACCCGGCATCGGTTCAAACCCCAGGATCCCCCTTT